>NW_028181394.1:100000-107500 GCF_964211825.1 Aythya ferina | reverse complement strand
TTAAGGTTAGGGTTACGTTTAGGGTTAGGTTTAGTGTTAGGGTTACGGTTAGGGTTAGCGTTAGGGTTAGGTTTAGGTTTAGGGTTAGGGTTAGGTTTCTGTTAAGGTTAGGGTTTTGGTTAGGTTTAGGTTTACGGTTAAGGTTAGAGTTAGGTTTAGGGTAGGGTTAGGGTTAGGGTTAGGGTTAGTGTTAGGGTTAGGGTTAGTGTTCGGGTTAGATTTAGGTTTAGAATAAGGATTAGGATTAGGGTTAGGGTTAGGGTTAGGGTTAGGGTTAGGTTTATATTTAGGGTTAGGTTTAGGGTTAGGGTTATGGTTAGGGTTAGGGTTAGGTTTAGGGTTAGGGTTAGGGTTAGGATTAGGGTTAGGATTAGCGTTAGCGTTATTGTATAGTTTAGGGTTAGTGTTAGTGTTAGGGTTAGGGTTAGGGTTAGGGTTAGGTTTAAGGTTAGGGTTAGGGTTAGGGTTAAGTTTAGGTTTAGGTTTAAGTTAGGGTTAGCGTTAATTGTAGGTTTAGGGTTAGGGTTAGGGTAAGGGTTAGGTTAAGGGTAGGGTTAAGGTTAGGGTTAGGGTTAGGGTTAGGGTTAGGGTTAGGGTTAGGGTTACGGTTAGGGTTAGGGTTAAGGTTAGGGTTAGTGTTAAGGGGTAGGGTTACTGTTAGGTTTAGGTTTAGAATTATGGTTAGGTTTATGTTAGGGTTAGGGTTAGGGTTAGGGTTAGGGTTACGGTTAGGGTTAGGGTTAGGGTTAGGGTTAGGGTTAGGGTTAGGGTTATGCTTAGGGTTCTGTTAGGGTTAGAGTTAAGGTTAGGGTTAGGGTTAGGGTTAGGGTTGGGTTAGGGTTAGGGTTAGGGTTAGGGTTAGGGTTAGGGTTAGGGATAGGGTTAGGGTTAGTGTTAGGGTTAGGTTTATGTTAGGGTTAGGTTTATGTTAGGGTTACTTTTAGGATTAGGGTTAGGTTTAGGGATAGGGTTAGGGTTAGGGATAGGTTTTGGGTTAGGGTTCTGTTAGGATTATAGGTAAGGTTAGGGTTAGATTTAGGGTTAGGGTTAGGGTTGGAATTAGGTTTAGGGTTAGGGTTAGGTTTAGGGTTACGTTTCTTTTAAGGTTAGGGTTTGGGTTATGGTTAGGGTAAGGTTTAGGGTAAGGTTTAGATTTAGAATTAGGGTTAGGGTTAGGGTTAGGGTTACCGTTAGGGTTAGGTTTAGGTTTAGGTTTAGGGTTAGGATTCTGGTAAGGTTAAGGTTTGGGTTAGGTTTAGGGTTACGGTTAGGGTTAGGGTTAGGTTTAGGGTAGGGTTAGGGTTAGGGTTAGGGTTAGTGTTAGGGTTAGGGTTAGTGTTCGGGTTAGGGTTAGGTTTTTATTTAGGGTTAGGTTTAGGTTTAGGGTTAGGTTTATTTTTTGGTTTAGTGTTAGAATTAGGTTTAGCGTTAGGGTTAGGGTTAGGGTTAGGATAAATGTTAGCTTAAGGGTTAGGGTTAGTGATAGGATTATGGTTAGGTTTAGGGTTTGGGTTAGGGTTAGGATTAGGGTTAGGATTAGGGTTAGCGTTATTGTCTAGTTTAGGGTTAGGGTTATTGTTAGGGTTAGGCTTAGGTTTAGGGTTAGGGTTAGGATTAAGGTTAGGCTTAGGGTTAGGTTTATGTTTAGGGTTAAGGTTAGGGTTTGGGTTAGGATTGGGGTTAGGGTTAATGTTAGGTTTAGGCGTAGGGTTAGGCTTAGGTTTAGGGTTAGGGTTAGGGTTAGGGTTACGTTTAGGGTTAGGGTTAGGATTATGGTTAGGTTTATGTTAGGGTTAGGGTTTAGGTTAGGGTTAGGGTTAGGGTTAGGGTTCTGTTAGGGTTAGAGTTAAGGTTAGGGTTAGGGTTAGGTTCAGGGTAAGGTTTAGTGTTAGGGTTACGGTTAGGGTTAGCATTAGGGTTAGGGTTAGGTTTAGGGTTAGAATTAGGTTTAGGGTTAGGGTTAGGTTTAGGGTTACCGTTAGGGTTAGGTTTAGGTTTAGATTTAGGGTTAGGTTTCTGTTAAGGTTAGGGTTTGGGTTAGGTTTAGGTTTACGGTTAGGGTTAGGGTTAGGTTTAGGGTAGGGTTAGGGTTAGGGTTAGGGTTAGTGTTATGGTTAGGGTTAGTGTTCATGTTAGATTTAGGTTTAGAGTAAGGGTTAGGTTTAGGGTTAGGGTTAGGTTTATATTTAGGGTTAGGTTTAGGGTTAGGGTTAGGGTTAGGAATAGGGTTACGTTTAGGGTTAGGGTTAGGGATAGGATTATGGTTAGGTTTAGGGTTAGAGTTAGCGTTAGGATTAGGGTTAGGATTAGGGTTAGCGTTATTGTCTAGTTTAGGGTTAGGGTTAGGGTTACGGTTAGGTTTAGGGTTAGGGTTAGTGTTAGTGTTAGGGCTAGGGTTAGGCTTAGGTTTAGGTTTAGGGTTACGGTTAGTGTTAGGGTTAGGGGTAGGTTTAGGGTTAAGGTTCTTTTAGGGGTAGAGTTAAGGTTAGGGTTAGGGTTAGGTTTAGGGTTAGGTTTAGGGTTAGGGTTAAGTTTAGGTTTAGGTTTAAGGTAGGGTTACCGTTAGGTTTAGGTTTAGCGTTACGTTTAGGGTTAGGATTAGGTTTAGGGTAAGGTTAGGTTTAGGGTTACGGTTAGTGTTAGGGTTATGGTTAGTGTTCGGGTTAGATTTAGGTTTAGAGTAAGGGTTAGGGTTAGGGTTACTGTTAGGGTTAGGGTTAGAATTATGGTTAGGTTTATGTTAGGGTTAGGGTTAGGGTTAGGGTTAGGGTTAGGGTTCTGTTAGGGTTAGAGTTAAGGTTAGAGGTAGGTTTAGGTTTAGGGTTTGGTTTATTGTTAGGGTTACGGTTAGGGTTACCGTTAGGGTTAGCTTTAGGGTAGGGTGTCCTGGTTTCAGTTAGCACAGAATTAATTTTCTTCCTAGTAGCTGGTGGAATGCTGTGTTTTGGCTTAGAATGAGAAGAGTGCTGATAACACCCCGATGCTTTAATTGTTGCAGAGCAGTGCTTATACTAAGCCAAGGACATCTCAGCCTTTGCTCTGTCCTGCCAACGGGCAGGCTGGGGGGGTGCAGTAAGAGCTGGGAGGGGACAGACCCAGGACAGGTGACCCAAACTAGCCAAAGGGGTATTCCATACCATCTGACGTCATGCTAAACAATATATAGGGGTGGCTAGCCGGGGGGAGGGGGCCGGACTGCTCGGGGTTAAGCTGGGCATCGGTCAGCGGGTGGTGAGCAATTGCATTGTGCATCACTTGTTTGTACATATTATTAGTAGTAGTACTATTATCATCATTGTATTATTATTATTATTATTATTATTATTATTATTTTCCTGTCTTATTAAACTGTCTTCATCTCAACTCACGAGCTTCACTTTCCATTTCTCTCCCCCGTCCCAGAGAGGGAGGGGGGAGGGTGAGCGAACGGCTGCGTGGTGTTTAGCTGCCAGCCGGGTTAAACCACGACATAGGGTTAGGGTTAGGCTTAGGCTTAGTGTTAGGGTTAGGGTTAGTGTTCTGGTTAGATTTAGGTTTAGAGTAAGGGTTAGGGTTAGTGTTAGTGTTAGGGTTAGGGTTAGGGTTAGGGTTAGGTTTAGGTTTATATTTAGGGTTAGGTTTAGGGTTAAGGTTAGGTTTAGCGTTAGGGTTAGGGTTAGGGTTAGGATTAGGTTTAGGTTTACGTTTAGGGTTAGGGATAGGATTATGGTTAGGTTTAGGGTTAGGTTTAGGGTTAGAATCAGGGTTAGGATTAGGGTTAGCGTTATTGTCTAGTTTAGAGTTAGGGTTAGGGTTAGGGTTAGGTTTAGGGTTAGGGTTAGGCTTAGGTTTAGGTTTAGGTTTAGGGTTAGGGTTAGGGTTAGGTTTAGGGTTAAAGTTCTTTCAGGGTTAGAGTTAAGGTTAGGGTTAGGGTTAGGTTTTGGGTTAGTGTTAGGGTTAGGGGTAAGGTTACGTTTAGGTTTAAGGTAGGGTTAGCGTTAGGTTAAGGGTTAGGGTTAGGTTTAGGGTAGGGTTAGGGTTAGCGTTAGGGTTACGGTTAGTGTTAGGGTTAGGGTTAGTGTTCGGGTTAGATTTAGGTTTAGAGTAAGGGTTAGGGTTAGGGTTAGGGTTAAGGTTAGGGTTAGTGTTAAGGGTTAGTGTTAGGGTTACTCTTAGGGTTAAGGTTAGAATTATGGTTAGGTTTATGTTAGGGTTAGGGTTAGGGTTACAGTTAGGATTATGGTTAGGTTTATGTTAGGGTTAGAGTTAGGGTTAGGGTTAGGTTTAGGTTAAGGCAAGGGTTTGGGTTAGGGTTAGGTTTTTGTTAAGGTTAGGGTTTGGGTTATGGTTAGGGTTAGGGTTAGGGATAGGATAGTGTTAGAGTTAGGGTTAGGGTTAGGGTTAGTGTTAGGGTTCTGTTAGGTTTAGGGTTAAGGTTAGGGTTAGGGTTAGGGTTAGATTAGGGTTAGCGTTATTGTCTAGTTTACGGTTAGGGTTAGGGTTAGGGTTAGGGTTAGGCTTAGGTTTAGGGTTACGGTTACGGTTAGCGTTAGGGTTAGGGTTAGGTTTATGGTTAAGGTTCTTTTAGGGTTAGAGTCAAGGTTAGGGTTAGGGTTAGGTTTAAGGTTAGGGTTAGGGTTAGGGTAAAGTTTAGGTTTAGGTTTAAGTTAGGGTTAGCGTTAATTGTAGGTTTAGGGTTAGGGTTAGGGTTAGGGTTAGGTTTAGGGTAGGGTTAAGGTTAGGGTTAGGGTTAGGGTTAGGGTTAGGGTTAGTGTTAGGGTTAGGGTTAGTGTTCGGGTTAGATCTAGGTTTAGAGTAAGGGTTACCGTTAGGGTTAGGGTTAAGGTTAGGGTTAGTTTTAAGGGTTAGGGTTACTGTTAGGGTTAGGGTTAGAATTATGGTTAGGTTTATGTTAGGGTTAGGGTTAGGGCTAGGGTTAGGGTTAGGGTTAGGTTTAGGGTTAGTGTTAGGGTTAGGGTTAGTGTTTGGGATAGATTTAGGTTTAGAGTAAGGGTTACGGTTAGGGTTAGGGTTAGGGTTAAGGTTAGGGTTAGTATTAAGAGTTAGGGTTAGGGTTAGTGTTAGGGTTAGGGTTAGAATTATGGTTAGGTTTATGTTAGGGTTAGGGTTAGGATTAGGGTTAGGTTTACGTTTAGGGTTAGGGATAGGATTATGGTTAGGTTTAGGGTTAGGTTTAGGGTTAGAATCAGGGTTAGGATTAGGGTTAGCGTTATTGTCTAGTTTAGAGTTACGGTTAGGGTTAGGGTTAGGTTTAGGGTTAGGGTTAGGCTTAGGTTTAGGTTTAGGTTTAGGGTTAGTGTTAGGGTTAGGTTTAGGGTTAAAGTTCTTTCAGGGTTAGAGTTAAGGTTAGGGTTAGGGTTAGGTTTTGGGTTAGTGTTAGGGTTAGGGTAAAGGTTAGGTTTAGGTTTAAGGTAGGGTTAGCATTAGGTTAAGGGTTAGGGTTAGGTTTAGGGTAGGGTTAGGGTTAGCGTTAGGGTTACGGTTAGTGTTAGGGTTAGGGTTAGTGTTCGGGTTAGATTTAGGTTTAGAGTAAGGGTTAGGGTTAGGGTTAGGGTTAAGGTTAGGGTTAGTGTTAAGGGTTAGTGTTAGGGTTACTCTTAGGGTTAAGGTTAGAATTATGGTTAGGTTTATGTTAGGGTTAGGGTTAGGGTTAGGGTTTGGTTTCTGTAAGGGTTAGTGTTTGTGTTAGGGTTAGGGTTATGATTAGGGTTAGGGTTAGAGTTAGGGTTAGGGTTAGGTTTAGGGTTAGGGTTAGGGTTAGGGTTACGGTTAGGATTATGGTTAGGTTTATGTTAGGGTTAGAGTTAGGGTTAGGGTTAGGTTTAGGTTAAGGTAAGGGTTAGGGTTAGGGTTAGGTTTTTGTTAAGGTTAGGGTTTGGGTTATGGTTAGGGTTAGGGTTAGGGATAGGATAGTGTTAGAGTTAGGGTTAGGGTTAGGGTTAGTGTTAGGGTTCTGTTAGGTTTAGGGTTAAGGTTAGGGTTAGGGTTAGGGTTAGATTAGGGTTAGCGTTATTGTCTAGTTTACGGTTAGGGTTAGGGTTAGGGTTAGGGTTAGGCTTAGGTTTAGGGTTAGGGTTACGGTTAGCGTTAGGGTTAGGGTTAGGTTTATGGTTAAGGTTCTTTTAGGGTTAGAGTGAAGGTTAGGGTTAGGGTTAGGTTTAAGGTTAGGGTTAGGGTTAGGGTTAAGTTTAGGTTTAGGTTTAAGTTAGGGTTAGCGTTAATTGTAGGTTTAGGGTTAGGGTTAGGGTTAGGGTTAGGTTTAGGTTAGGGTTAAGGTTAGGGTTAGGGTTAGGGTTAGGGTTAGGGTTAGTGTTAGGGTTAGGTTTAGTGTTCGGGTTAGAACTAGGTTTAGAGGAAGGGTTACCGTTAGGGTTAGGGTTAAGGTTAGGGTTAGTGTTAAGGGTTAGGGTTACTGTTAGGGTTAGGGTTAGAATTATGGTTAGGTTTATGTTAGGGTTAGGGTTAGGGTTAGGGTTAGGGTTAGGATTAGGTTTAGTGTTAGGGTTAGGGTTAGTGTTTGGGTTAGATTTAGGTTTAGAGTAAGGGTTACGGTTAGGGTTAGGGTTAGGGTTAAGGTTAGGGTTAGTATTAAGAGTTAGGGTTAGGGTTACTGTTAGGGTTAGGGTTAGAATTATGGTTAGGTTTATGTTAGGGTTAGGGTTAGGATTAGGGTTAGGGTTACGGTTAGGGTTAGGGTTAGGGGTAGGGTTAGGGTAATGGTTAGGGTTAGGGTTAGGGTTAGGGTTAGGTTTAGGCTTAGGGTTAGGGTTTAAGTTTGGGTTAGGTTAGGGTTAGGGTTAGGGTTAGGGTTAGGGTTAGGGTTAGGGTTAAGGTTACAGATAGGGTTAGGTTTACAGATAGGTTTAGATTTAGGGTTATTGTTAGGGTTAGGGTTAGGGTTATGATTAGCGTTACGTTCATGGTTAGGTTTAGGATTACGGTTTGGGTTAGGTTTATGTTTAGTGTTAGGGTTAAATTAGGGTTAGGGTTAGGGTTAGGGTTAGGGTTAGGGTTAGGGTTAGGGTTAGGGTTAGGGTTAGGGTTACGTTCGGGTTAGGGTTAGGTTTAGGGTTAGGGTTAGGGTTCGCATTAGGGTAAGGGTTAGGATTTGGGTTAGGGTTAGGGTTAGGGTTAGGGTTAGGGTTAGTGTTAGGGTTAGGGTTAGGTTTAGGGTTAAGGTTAGGGTTAGGGTTAGGTTTAGGGTTATGGTTCTGTTAGGGTTAGGGTTAGGGTTAGGGTTAAATTTACGTTTAGTGTTAGGGTTAAGGTTAGGGTTAGGGTAAGGTTTAGGGTTCTGTTAGTGTTAGGGTTAGGGTAAGGGTTAGAGTTAGGTTTAGGGTTAGGGTTTTGTTAGTGTTAGGCTTAGGGTTAGGGTTAGAGTTAGAGTTACGGTTAGGGTTAGGGTTAGGATTAGGGTTTGCGTTATGGTTAGGTTTAGGTTTAGGTTTAGGGTAGGGTTAGGGTTATGGTTAGGGTTAGGGTTAGGGTTAGGGTTATGGT
>NW_028181394.1:20000-95000 GCF_964211825.1 Aythya ferina | reverse complement strand
TAGGGTTAGGGTTAGGTTTAGGTTTATATTTAGGGTTAGGTTTAGGGTTAAGGTTAGGTTTAGCGTTAGGGTTAGGGTTAGGGTTAGGATTAGGTTTAGGTTTACGTTTAGGGTTAGGGATAGGATTATGGTTAGGTTTAGGGTTAGGTTTAGGGTTAGAATCAGGGTTAGGATTAGGGTTAGCGTTATTGTCTAGTTTAGAGTTAGGGTTAGGGTTAGGTTTAGGGTTAGTGTTAGGCTTAGGTTTAGGTTTAGGTTTAGGGTTAGTGTTAGGGTTAGGTTTAGGGTTAAAGTTCTTTCAGGGTTAGAGTTAAGGTTAGGGTTAGGGTTAGGTTTTGGGTTAGTGTTAGGGTTAGGGTTAAGGTTAGGTTTAGGTTTAAGGTAGGGTTAGCGTTAGGTTAAGGGTTAGGGTTAGGTTTAGGGTAGGGTTAGGGTTAGCGTTAGGGTTACGGTTAGCGTTAGGGTTAGGGTTAGTGTTCGGGTTAGATTTAGGTTTAGAGTAAGGGTTAGGGTTAGGGTTAGGGTTAAGGTTAGGGTTAGTGTTAAGGGTTAGTGTTAGGGTTACTCTTAGGGTTAAGGTTAGAATTATGGTTAGGTTTATGTTAGGGTTAGGGTTAGGGTTAGGGTTAGGGTTAGGGTTTGGTTTCTGTAAAGGTTAGTGTTTGGGTTAGGGTTAGGGTTATGATTAGGGTTAGGGTTAGAGTTAGGGTTAGGGTTAGGTTTAGGGTTAGGGTTAGGGTTAGGGTTACGGTTAGGATTATGGTTAGGTTTATGTTAGGGTTAGAGTTAGGGTTAGGGTTAGGTTTAGGTTAAGGTAAGGGTTAGGGTTAGGGTTAGGTTTTTGTTAAGGTTAGGGTTTGGGTTATGGTTAGGGTTAGGGTTAGGGATAGGATAGTGTTAGAGTTAGGATTAGGGTTAGGGTTAGTGTTAGGGTTCTGTTAGGGTTAGAGTTAAGGTTAGGGTTAGAGTTAGGGTTAGGTTTAGGGTTAGGTTAAGGGTTAGGGTTAAATTTAGCGTTAGGTTTAAGGTAGGTTTAGGTTTATGGTTAGGTTTAGGGTTATGGTTAGGGTTAGCGTTACGGTTAGGGTTAGGTTTAGGATTAGGGTAAGGTTTCTGTTAAGGTTAGGGTTTGAGTCAGGATTAGGGTTAGGGTTAGGGGTATGGTTACGGATAGGATAGGGTTAGGGTTAGGGTTAGGGTAGGGTTAGGGTTAGGGTTAGGGTTAGGGTTAGGGTTAGGGTTAGGGTTTGGTTTAGGGTTAGGGTTAGGGTTAGGATTAGGGTAAGGGTTCTGTTAGGGTTAGAGTTAAGGTTAGGGTTAGAATTAGGGATGGGGTTAGGTTTATGGTTATGGTTAGGGTTAGGGTTACGGTTAGGATTATGGTTAGGTTTATGTAAGGGTTAGAGTTAGGGTTAGGGTTAGGATTAGGGTGATCGTTACAGTTAGAGTTAGGTTTAGGGTTAGGGTTAGGATTAGAGTTAGGGTTAGGGTTAGGGTTAGGTTTAGGTTAGGGTTTCGTTTAGGGTTAAGGTTAGGTTTCTGTTAAGGTTAGGGTTTGGATTAGGGTTAGGGTTATGGTTAGGGTTAGGGATAGGATAGGGTTAGTGTTAGGGTTAGTGTTATCGTTAGGGTTAGGGTTCTGTTAGGGTTAGAGTTAATGTTAGGGTTAGAGTTAGTGTTAGGGTTAGGTTTAGGGTTAGGGTTACGGTTAGGATTATGGTTAGGTTTATGTTATGGTTAGAGTTAGGGTTAGGGTTAGGATTAGGGTGATGGTTACAGTTAGGGTTAGGTTTAAGGTTAGGGTTAGGATTAGGGTTAGGGTTAGGGTTAGGTTTAGGTTTAGGGTTACGGTTAGGGTTAGGTTTAGGTTTAGGGTAGGGTTAGGGTTATGGTTATGGTTACGGTTAGGGTTAGCATTAGGGTTAGGGTTAGGTTTAGGGTTTATGTTAGGTTTAGGCTTAGGGTTAGTGTTACGGTCACGGTTAGCATTAGGATTAGGGTAAGGGCTATGGTTACATTTAGTGTTAGAGTTACGTTTATTGTTAGGGTTAGGATTAGGGTTACATTTAGTGTTAGAGTTACCGTGAAATGTTAGTGTTGGGGTTAGTGTTACGGATAGGGTAAGGGTTAGGGTTTGGTTTAGGGTTAGGGTTATGTTTATGGTTAGGTTTAGGGTTAGGGTTAGTGTTCAGGTTAGATTTAGGTTAAGAGTAAGGGTTACGGTTAGGGTTAGGGTTAGTCTTAGAGTTAGGGTTAGGTTTAGGGTTAGGGTTACGGTTAGATTTAGGGTTACGATTATGGTTAGATTTATGTTAGGGTTAGGGTTAGGGTTAGGTTTAGGGTTAGAATTAGGTTTAGGATTCGGGTTAGGGTTAGGTTTAGGTTAGGGTTAGGGTTAGTGTTAGGGTTAGGTTTCTGTTAAGGATAGGGTTTGGGTTAGGGTTAGGGTAAGTTTTAGGGTTAGGGTTAGGGATATTATAGGGTTAGGGTTAGGGTTAGGGTTAGGGTTAGGGTTCTGTTAGGGTTTGAGTTAAGGTTAGGGTTAGGGTTAGCTTTAGGTTTAGGGTTATGTTTAGGGTTAGGGTTAGGATTAGAGTTAGGATTAGGGTCAGCGTTATTGTCTAGTTTAGGGTTAGGGTTAGGGTTAGGGTTAGGGTTAGGGTTAGGCTTAGGCTTAGGCTTAGGCTTAGGTTTAGGGTTAGGGTTACGCTTAGCTTTTTCCAGCTTTCTTCAGTTAATCAAATCAAGTTATCAGTGTCTCAAAGAGAGCAAAGCCTTGAAATCAGCTGTTACATGAACTAACTAGATATTAAAGTTCTGTAAAGCTGCCAGGAGCTTTGTCAGCAAGCGTTCTCTTCCACATCCTCAATAATATGACTTGGAGCACATCTGGAAGCCTGAAAACGGAGTCACTCCTTAAAAAACCACCTGATGATACATGCAAGTCAATAATCAACTATGGCTACAAATAACTTCTCTAGAACACAGTTAGGACGCATTAAACAGCACGTTCCAAGCCCTGTGGGTCTTTGATTTCACCTACCTGGACAACCTCAGCAAAGTTATCGATCTTCAAAGGCTTCCAGTTAACTGCTCCTGTAGGCCGAACCAAGACTGAATCCGTGAATTAATAATAAAGGGGTAGGAAGAATTTTCCTCCTCACTTTGCCAAGGGAACCTCTCATCCACAATTCAAACACAGGATGCGCTTTTAAACAGCTTATAACTAAGAGAGGAAGCAAGTCCATTTGAATGCTCTCTCAGACTGGATGCAGCCACGGTTAGTTAGCTCTTCAAAAAAATAAAAACCAAAAACCAAAACAAAACAAAAACAAAAAAAAACAGCGCATTTAGAGATGAACTCGTGATTCAAAGTGGCTGCAAAAATGAGGCTCCATCTTCCACAGCCGGACAATTTAACTTTTTTTTTTTTATTTTTTAATTTAAAATTCAGCATGTTCCAATCTCTGGTCTTCAAGATTTCTTCACCTATTAAGAAAACACAAAAACCTTTCCCCGTCTTTATTACCTGTACAGCAAAAAACATACCAGTGCATCTAAATCCACAGATGTGCATATGCATACACACATCCGTGTTTATACACACACGAGGAGGGAGTGAGAGAAAGTTAGCGAGAGCGACAGTGAAAATCAGAATTTTTGCCTTTTCAACACAGAGCGCGTAAAAATTCTCTCATTTTGAGGGCACTAGAAAAAATGGAGGCTCTACAAAAGATTTTGATGAGTATGCCTTCGAGGCCGATGCTTTGTAACATGAGGGATCTGGGGGCCAGCACACAAATATGCATACGGACGTACATGCATACAGGATAAACATATCTATACACACAAGCGTGCACAGTATATGTTGTATGATCTCCATATCGAGAACAACTCGTAGCCCTGATCAGACATGTAGAGTTGCAATCAATTAACAGCAGCAAGACAGCAGATCAAGGGTACAGCAAGCTTTGAGAGGCAGGGGAATGCTCACTTTGCCAGTGGCACGGCTGCATGATACCAAGGATTTTGAATTACTTTGATTTTTTGGAAGCAATTTGGTTTTTCTTTCTGCGCTGTAGCTGTGGTGGTTTTACCGTGCTGGGCAGCTAAACCCCACAACCGCTCTCTCACTCCCCCTCCTTTAGATGAGGAGGGGGAGAAGTAAAGCAAAGAACAACTCACGGGTTGAGATAAGGATAATTTAATTAAAGGGAAAAAATTATAATAATTAAATAAAGACTACCATGAACTAAACAATTTAACTAAGGGGAAATAAAAAGGGAAAGGGGAAAAGGGAGGGGAAAAGGAAAAATAAAAAGAAGGGAGGAAAACAAACAAACAAAATAAATGAAGGCTATATGGAAGTGCAGAGGAAAGAAATTACTCTCTACTTCCCACAAATGAGCCATGATTGACCACGTCCTTGAAGCAAGGCCTCAACGCACGCAGCCGGTGTTCGAGAGGAGGACCGACGTTTTCCCAACGAGAGCCCACCCCTCCCCTCTTCTTCCTGTTTCCACCTTTTATTGCTGAGTGGGACATCACATGGTATGGAATATCCCTTTGATTGGTTTAGGTCAGCTGCCCTAGTGATGTTTCTCTCCTCACCTTTTTGCCCACCCCCTAGGAGGGTTAGAGAAAGGCCCAATGCTGTGCCACTGCTGCTCAGCAGTAGACACAACACTGGTGTGGTAACACTGCTGTTCCAGCTACAAGTACAGAGTACGGCACTGTATGGGCTGCTGCAGGGAAAGTAAACATTCCAGCCAGACCCAGTACAGTAGCAAATACCACAAGTTTGCCATCACGTGCTGTTCCCTAATCCATATATCCATCATCATCCATTGCTGCAGGATCATGAAAGGTTAGAGAAGACGACTTAGGTCCAATTTAACAGCCAATGAGTTTTCGATGAGCAGAGCTGCAACAGATTTTATTTCACCACAAGCATTTTTTTTTCTTTTTTTCTGATATGAAGTCAGAAATTTTGATTTTTTTTTTTTTTTAAGACACTAAATGTCACAAAACCTGCAACCAGTTCAAATTAGAGTGATTCTGAATCCTTTCATTAAAACGCTGCACATTTCTGTGCAAATTATTTCTGACTCTTCTGGACAAAAGTGGATGAAATAGTTCTTACAAATTAATAATAAAAGGTTGGAAGCTTTTACTCACACAAACACTAGTGAATTTTCCAGGAAATATTGTTTTGGCAGGGAATTTTCCCAAATCTAAAATAAAGAGAGGAAAAGTTGGGTTCTCATATTAGTTACTGCTTTTGACTGCTGGACAAAGGGAATAAAAACAGTAGTTAAGTGCAAGGTTTCCTTCTCTTCTTTAGTATGGATAGGAATCGTCACTTCGGACCTTTAGCACCTTCAGAAACACACCCAGTGCCATGCAGGTTCCTCTGCAGCTACTTCTAACAATTACTGGTGCTCCTTAGCATGGAAGTTTGACTCAAAACACTCTCCAGATTTAGCTCTTTTGACTGCCCAAGGAGCTCATCATTTTGCTTGTTGCCTTCCATTTTCCTGAACACACCGGGAACGCTGTTCAGAATCTGAATGGATCTGGTCTAAGGAATGGGAAGAAAGCAAAACCAACGATACCTTGCAGTATTCCAAATTCCAAAAAAGCAGTCTCATTTTAAAAAGGACCTCAAAAGCTTTTTTTTTTTTTAAACTGACATCTGCCAACATAGCAATCCAAGCGCTAAACCAACTGAAGTTGCCCCTGAAAGCCTGAATAAAAATGAGTAACTCTGGTGCACTCAGCAGGTCTGTAATAGAAGTTGGTAAGGGTTTTAGATTTCTTTTTTTTGCTCCAGGGTGCTGGTAAAATTTTTGCATTAAGAGATTTTGAACCTTTTGTACCAAAGAATTAGAGATGCGCTACAGTGCCAGTAGCTGGGGGTCTGGAAATACACACCAACAAGTGTCATAAGCTTTGCCTTTGCTGAAGGAAGATGAATAGTACAAAGAAAATCTGTCTAGTTTGTTTTACAGGCTTGTCTTTCTCGGTATGGAACAAACTGACCTCCCTGGTCTAACTTTGCAGTGCCTATTCTGCCTTTGTCCTGCAGAGAAGAGCAAGAAAGGAACAAATCTATTTTTGCACCCCAAAAACGCATTAGAGGAGGATTATCACACCCACCTAAGGGTACTTCCTTGTTTGTTTATAAAGCACAAAGCATTTCTCTTGGACAGTCTCTGTTGCTGGCCTCTTTTGTGCCTTCCATTTATAATAAAGATATTAAGATGCTTACCCCTTGCTTGTATTTGTTTGTTTGTTTGTTTGTTTGTTTTTTTAAAGAACAGTGGAAGTGGAGAGTCGGATGACAAGCAAGAACAAACACTAGAAACTCCTTGTTCTGCCCCTGCTTTTTAATCACCCAGCATCACCCCGGCTGCAAAACAGCCTCTGCTGATTTACCTGCTTGTTAAAGCACCCCACAGGCTGCAAGTGCGCTGTGCTAGGTGTCAAGTTATATTTAACGGTGCACACGTAACCATTCATCTTCCCACGGTCGAAGCACAGAACAGCCTCTTGCTAACAGAACTCATCCCTGCTGCTGCAAGAAACCTCATGGCCTGCAGGAAAACCTCAAGCTAAGAGTTCCAAAGCAAAAGCAGAAAACGCATCATTTGTACTCTTTCTATTTGAGGGAATTCTAGCTGCTAAATGCTGCCTACATCTGAGGGCACGTTCTGAGGCTGCCGGGAAGGACACTCAACACCCACTGACAGCAGGAGTGCAAAGATGCCAGCCAAGAAGGCAAAGGTTAGAGCTGAACGCTGCCTCAGCTTCCTCCAGCAGCCAGCTGGGGGTCACCTTTCACCACGCTCTCTGAGACTCGGAGCCCCGAGTTACCGCAGCCGCCACGTACAGCTGCTCCTTGCTGGCCCAAACTATTTGAAGAGTCTTCAGACTTCAGGGACCTGTTTTACGACAGCCTCAAGATCAAATTCATCTGTTCCTGAAGGCGCTGATCGTCCTGCTGTTTCTGTAGCTGTCAAAGAACAATCCTGAACTGAGGCACTCGTCTGATCAAACAGTGCTTCGGCACAGATTTGTCTTTAGCTTGACACATCAAGGTGAAGAGGAATCGATTCTTGCAAGCAACCTCTCAAGCAGGGATCTAATAAGGTGACCAAAACGACAGATCTGTTGTGCAGATCTGAGCACGTCACTCTGCAGGGAATCACTTTCAAGCCTAAGATGTTTCACCCATCTCCCTGCCCCAGAGCGACACAAGGAAAGCTCTTAAGCAATTGCTAGCCTCTCCTCAGTGCTCACGAGTCCCAAATCACTAATTTTACAATATATAAACCATGGCAGCTGGCACCTAGTTGGCACACGGTGACACTGCACACGTTGGCAGTGCTGTCAGGAGCTGGAAAGTCAGGGGTGAGGGGGTTAAGGGAAAACCACACATCAGTTTAGCAACTTGGCTCCCGTAGGATACTTCCTACGGCAGGAGTTTTAGCAAAGTCCCTCCCTCAGAGGGACCTGCTGGCTAATTAAAACAGGACTTCTGCTGGAGCAGTCAGAAGGCAGCAGGGTATCAGGAGATATCCAGTGGGCATCACCGTCAGTCTGTGGCAGTTTGGGGTCCAGGTATCAGTGGTTATGCGTGGTTTTCTCTGCTTCACTTTCTCCAAAGCTGTGAAAAAATAGTTCTTTTACAGCACTGTACAGTCACACGTTACGGATGGAACCAGCTGCATCAACTTCCAGTACGACGGTGTTGGAAAAAGGTGCCTTTGGTGGTCAGGAGCACAACAGCTCTGGTGAGGTGTTATTTAAGTGTGTTCTTACATCTGAGTTTCCTCATAGCAGTATGTAGCTGAGGGGGTCCACGTTTCCCAGGTAAGATTGATGTTTTTTCTCCTACCAAGCACCAGCTCAGTATACAAAGCTCTGTTAATAACACCCAAGCGTGTAGATGTTAAACTGAAACTGCTTTTAAACCTATTTGTTGTTACGAAAATAGCTTAATACACCATCTTCACAGGGTAAAAATTCACATGGAAGGACAAAAAAACCCAGAAGCGCTTCCTGAGCTTCAGTTTACCAACAGCACCATCGGATTTAGATCCTGGCCTGGCAGCCAGGATGCAGGGTCTGTAAGCATTGCTGCGATGTGCAAGTGCCAAGGCAGGTTTCTGGCCTGCCCTGAATAAAATACCTTTTTTTTTTAATACAAACAGCGTGCCAGGTACGCTGTAATGCCAATGTGCCAGCTCAATAGAGGATGTCAAACAACAGAGGCGTTTATCCTAATTTCTGGCATGAAAACACTTTTAACAGCATTCTTTTCATGAAGAAACCCCTCTCTATCTTCTCCAATGCTCCAGGATCTGCTGCAGCTGCAGCAGCCGCGCTGGTACAACCCACATCTTTGCCAAATCTTTTCAGTAACTGTGCTTTACCTCGGCAATGTTGAGGTCACTCCTCTTCCTCCTCCAGCTGAGCAAGCAGCTCGCTGGCTCTGCCACACCGCAGGTGCGGAAGCGAAAGCTGGGAACACAGGAGTCAAACTCTCAGTGCTCACGAAGCCACCAGGGCAGAGGGCTGACACAGAGGCACCCCGGATCCGCTCTCCCTCCCCACTGCGAGGCTCGCAGCAGCCCCAACCCGAAGCGCACACAATGCTTCGCATGGTGATGTCACCGCTGATTCTGAGTCCCCACGTGAGGATCTGCTTCACCACTCTCAACATTGGTGTTGGTTTTTTATTTTTTTTATTTTTATTTTTTTTTTCTTTTAAACATTCTCAGCTTATGGGAAACCATCAGGTAAACCACAGATCGCTAGGGAAGAAGGCCCACACGAGGGAAGTCCGTGCTTTTCTTCCAGGCAGTGGCACGTGCTTTAACACGCCGCGTTCGACAAAGCAGCTCTCCCCGTTTTGCTCAGTGGCAACAGGCACGACTGCAACGCACACAGGTGTAGGCAGCACCTGCAGGTCCCAAACCCTTAACCTGTTTTTAGAGAGCACCAATTTTTTAAGTACTGCTTTTCCCTTAATCCATGACCCCTTCTTTCCTTTATTTCTATCGGGTGGCTCTCCTCCATTTTCCTCCTCAGTGTCTGAGCAGACACTGGGAATCGTTTCCGGAGGAAGGGCACGGCTGAAGCTCCTCCATCTACTCTCCGAGAAAAGAGAGTATGTTAAAGAATACATCTTTCCTTTCTTTTCCCTTTTTTAAATACAATTTCTGAAATCAACGCTGCGGCCTGGCAGCAAATACCTACGGGACTAAAGGTGATTCCTCATCCTCACTGTAACGTTGTAGTTAACCTCCCAACGAACCCATCTCCCCAGGAAGCGGCCATTTGAGATGGGAAGGGGCAGAGCAAGAGGAAGCTCTCCTTAGCCTAGCTCTTCCCCCAACACCACCTCGCCACCCAGCACCAAATTCAATTCACCTGCTCCGCCCGATCACTCGAACGGGCGTCCGACGCTGGCACACGCCGCAGCAGTGGTTCTGACGTGCCTTAAATCACCTCTCCGCAGAATATCTCGGGTCTGTACGCTCAAATAACGCAGTATTTGAGAAATAACGCCCAGAGCTCACACTCTGAGTGCAGCCCAACAGCACCGAAGCACCGGTAGGCTAAACATTCCAAACCTGGCAACAAGGCTGACCCAAGCAACAGCACGGAACCCTTCTGCACCTTCAGCGTGGACATCAGCGTAAGGAAACACAGACCTCCTCGATCCAAATTTTAAGCGAGAAACGCAAAAGGTCACCCAACCGGCTTGTTTTCAGCAAGCTAAAGGAGAAATTAAGGCGACAACCGGGTGCATCCAGAGTTAGTCAGATCCTGAAGGCAGTTCCTTGGGGGAACGGAGGAGCAACGTGCCAGATGAGGGCTGCCTTACAGCGCACCCCTTAGAGGCACTGCTACGGAAGGAAGGCAGAAGGTTGGAACTCGAAAGAACTCGCAAGGCGCCCGTTAAGGGGGAAATCTTTCATTTTTTTCTCAGCAGAACCTCCCCTCTCCCTCCCCGCCCCCCCATGAAGGCAGACCGGGGACTCTTTGCTTCCTTAGGGAGAGGGCAGGGACGGGGCAGGGTGGTGGGACAGATGGCCAGAGGTTCGGATGGACGGACAGACAGCCGGACAGAGGGCCCAGCAAGGCCTGACGAAGGGCTCAGGAGCGGGAGGGAAGGGCAGGGCGAAGGGAAAGGCAGAGAAGTACAAATCTTTTTTTCCTTGTGATAACTTTTCTTGACCAAAAAACACGATTGTGAATGAGGCAAAATGAAAGATGTAACATGGGGACGTGCGGATACTCACGATGATGCAGCCTTCTATCCGCATGTTCACCTGCTCATAGAGCCACACCTGGATCCTCGACCTCTGCAGAACGAAGGAGGAGAGTAAGTCGGGCCACAAACACTGAGCACTTTTGTTCTCTCATGTGTTCAGAAATACCTGCTAGCCACAGCCACGACAGCTCCCAAACGCTCCGAGGAGCAACTCTCAGGGGCAGTTCCAATGTGCAATCTGACATTTGAGCGTTATACCATCGGGTGAATACTACACGTTTGGTGAAGAACACGTTTCCAGTCACAAGGGAACACCCCTGCACGCCCGGCTACACGAGGGGGAAATGCCGGGCTCCTTGTGCCCACCAGCACACCGCACAGCTCTCCATCCCCCACAAACCCGTCCCGGGACACAGCCGGGAGCCGAAAACTCACCGAGGGGAATCCCCAGACCCTCCCCACTCCCCCCACACCCCCCAAATCCCCATCCCCGCCCCCTCCCCGCGGTACTCACGTTCTGCAGGTAGCGGAAGATGAGGTTCTGGGGCGCTGCGTTAAGGGCTCAGCACGGGGACGACAGTTCCGGGCTCGGGACAAGGCCCCAAACCCCACAGCGAGGCCTCAGGGCCCCGCGACAAGGCCTCAAGGCCCGGGCCGAGCCCCCTGAGGTCCGAGCCGCCCCCCACCCACCTCCCCGGCACCCCCCAGCCGCAGGAAGGATACGATGGGCTGCACCATCACCTTCTGCACCTTCTGGCCCTGCCCGCGGTACGCCATGGCTGCTGCCGCCTCGCCGCTCCCGCTCCCAGCACCGCAGGCAGAAGAGGCGAAGGCTGATGGTAGAACAGGGCTTCTTGGGGTGAAGGGAAAGCGAGGGCAGGTGGGCGCAGTCTCTGAGCTCTCCTCCTCCTGAGTTTGCTTTTTCTCCCCCATTTCTGAGCCGGCAGAAGTCCCCGTGAAGTCCTTCGGCACGATGAAGGCCTGCGTCAGCTCCAGCAGCAGTTTCATCGGCGGAGGTTTTCCCGGGTGGGGCCGGGGCGTCACAGCACACACACACACACACACACACAGAGACGCGTGGTTTTGTCCAAACATTAAGTATTTACAACAAATTCGACAAGCGCTTTTCCTCTGCCAGCAGCAAATGCCTGAGGGCCCCCACAGCTTCACAAATCATAGCGGGAAGAGCCTACCATGCTGCGAAAAGTTCAGAAAATAATTCAAAATTGACCTGCTAGGGGAAAAAAATGATGGCTGGTGGCAGGGTACACAATAGACCCAAATCTCAGCTCTGTCCTCCGCAGGGTCAGTGTCCACGCCCAAGCGCGATGCTGATGGCACCCGAACATTTGCTGTAGCAGGCAGCAGAGCCAGCAGCTCAGGGGAGCAAGTTTTAAAACCAAGAGGCACTTAAACAACCCTTCATCGACCCCGTGACTGCGGCAGAGTCCCGACTGCTCGCCCCGGAGTCCTCACACAGGCAAAAAGCACCAACCAAAGCCTGGGGGAACTTTGGTATAGCACAAGAGAAGGGAGTGGGGGTAGCGGAGCCGCATGGCAGAGCTGCTGCTTTTCACCATTTGATCCTCCCTGATAATTGAAAGGAAGGCTGGGTGGGCTGACCCCCACCCCCATTCCTGGCAGCAAGTTTGGTCCACAACACACTGGAATAACGATTCTGCTCCCTCCCACCCCTACAGCTTCATCATCTGACACGGGTACAGTCAAAACAATGGCATACACGAGTAAAAGTCAAGAGTTGACATAGTAACTCCAGGATTTGGCTATCAACTGTCCGAGAAATCACAACACCGAAGCTTCACAATGTGCCCAACATCGAGTTGTGCCAAGGGCGGAGGAAGGAAGAAGCTTTACGTTTAAGCCTTCAGAGCATCGCTCCATCAGAAGATCGATTTGCAGCCACCATGGCGTGCCAATGGAGATCTTTCTGTGCCAAAAGAAGTGCTTTGTCCTCTCGATATCGAAGGTAACCACCTATAGTAACAGAACGGATGCACAAGACCTTAACTCTGACCAGCAGGGAAATTTAGGACAACTGAGCGCAGATCCTGCCAATTTCTACCACTTCGGACTGTGCTTTAAGTCTCATTGCAAAGCCTCAGTTAGAAAAAGGATCACCTCGGGGTATCCAACAAGAAGAACAGTTTTAATTTTTTTTTTTTTAATTATACCGTAGGACTACGCAGTTCAACTGTCAATCATCTCGGAGAGTTCAAGGAGGAGGTCATCCTCGTCCTTCCCTGGGTCTAAGTCGATTTCAGCTTCCAGTCTGCCTCCTGAGATTTCCCAAAGTAGCTTCTCAAAATCTTCATCCGCAGATAAGGGCACGTTCCCTGTGGAACTCAGCCAGCGTGTCCGTGCCTCTTCTGGCTGGGAAGAAGCTGAGGTCGAGGTCTCGAGATCCATCTCCATCTGCTCCTCAAATCTTTCCGGGCTTCCAAGACGCACTTCAGGTCTTGGGAGAGCAAGAAAGAACAATCAGGATATGCCATTTCTTAACGGGAAATCCCTTTCCTGCAAACCGGCTCTTAAAACTGTAGGCAAGCCCTCCTATGCTTCAATCTTACACAGGGATTGTTATCAATCAACCCAGGGCTACATTTAGAGCCCGATGTGTTACCAGGTACATTTTTCAGTCTGGGGGTTTATCTGTGAAGCCAGGGCACCTGGAGTTGAGGTGGCATTCTTGAGGACCAAAAGGCAGAGGACACTACTCATCATCTATCACCTCACGAGGAAGTAGAACTTCACCTCATCCTCGTTTAGGTATTCAGACAACCCAAGAAGTCACCGGAAAGCTGTGCTGACTTGCAGCATTTCAAGAAAGCCTAATTAAGCAATCCTGCTAGCTGCTAGAAAGTGGTTTCAGGTGACTTATTCCTTTGATGGATTTTGGCTTCAATTATCTCAGAACCCTCATTTTTTCCCACATGTGACAGAACTTGTTTCCCTGGGGATATACACTGATTAAGAAAAAGAACAAGTTGGGGTTGTCACCTGTTTTGGGGATTTTCTTCAAGTCTGATGGCTGGGACGTGCTCCGGCACGTCTGAAACACCCTAGAAAGCAGCAAAACAGTATTTATGACACATGGGTAAAAGATTCCTTAATAGCTTTTTCCTCCACACTGCTTCTCCTCTGGCATTGCGGAGCCGTGGCCAAAATACAAAACCAAGGTGCTCCTGAAGAAAGTTCACATTCACCTGGAGGTTACTCACGATCTGGTGTCTTGTAAGAACATGGCATTAATGGACAAAATCCCCCACACCAGAGAAATCACAGCATCAGAGTACCGGTTAAAGAGTGCCATTCATCTCATAAATACAGAAGGGTTCTACAAGCATCCTGGAGACAGCTACTGGATTTCTAAGGAAACAGAAGGCCTGCAGAACGTTTGAGTTTTCCACCTTTTCAAATAGAGGAGGGTAGAAATTTAACAAGGGATCCATCGCTGCATTAGCCCCTGGCCTTACCATGGCTGCTTTTCTGGCTGGAGGTCCCATCATGTCAGCATCAAAGGCAGTCTGTAGTTCCACAGCTGCTATGGCAGAGGGGTAACTCCCAGGTGCCTTATGTTTCAGTGCCTTCTTCTTGGGGAAAGTGACTTTCCCACGCGAAGGCTTCACAGATGTCATAAAGTTGGCTAGAGTAAAAGGAAGAGACAACTGATACAGTCTTGCTCTGCCTCAGGAAAAGTCCAGGTTCTCTTAATCATTTCCACAGTCCTTCTACACACTTAAATGCATTTGGCCAGCACAATTACACCGCCATTGCCTGGATTCTCAGGAGTCTTTTCCACATAGTAAACTCTGTCTACCAACAAGCCATACAAAGGAACAAAGAAACCGAAGAGCTACAGTAAATAATAATCCAGGACAAGGGAAACCTCAGACACATAGCAATCCTAAGTGCAAGCTAGGTTCACAAATATAGACAGCTTTTATATTTAAGGTCCTGCTCCCGCTAGGAAAGGAAAAAGCAGCAGTTATAGTAGGACAAGAGTGTATGCAACTGTTGTACCAGCTTCCTCTCCCTTGCAGTGATGTCCCACAGTTAAGTTGTTCTACAAAGTCCACATTTGTAGTGTCATTTTCTAGTCTCCCGTTCCTTACCTAACATCTGGCTGGCAGGAAAAGAAACAAACTAAGAAAAAGAAAGTACACCCTTCGCTTCGTAGCACTGCGTGGCAAAATGCACCCAGCCAGAGTTACAGCATGAGAATTGTCATCTTCTGTCTGTATTTCAGAAGACAACCTAAGTAACTCTTAACCTTCAACACTTACTTTTAGCTTCCTGGCCCTGAAATTGAGCTGCCACTTTCCCTGATGGTTCAGTATTAAAGAAGCCAGCAGTAGATTTGACAGCAGCTTCCTCCTGCCGAAGCTTCTCTTGTTGTTCTCTCTGTTGCCACTTCTCCCACCGTCTCTCTTCAAAGCTCTTCTCTGGACATTTACGAGTTCCACTCTGCTGAGTGGGCTAGAAGGAAAGAAAAGTAGTGCATGAATAGGACAAAAAAAAAAAAAATCCGTGGAGATTTCGTTAAGAAAATCTGATCAGCAATCCCTCCAAAATGGTCTTGATGTGGAACAGCATATTAATCTCGTTCAGGTTACTGTTGTTTTATTTTTTTTTTGTTTTTTTTTTTTTTTTTTTTTTTTCCCCCATAAAATTCTGCCTGTAACAAGAGCCATGCTTTACTATGGACGCAGTCTCACATATCTGCAATATCCACTATGGCAAGCTTCTTTAAACAGCTAGGGTGTTCTGCTGTACATCTATTTATCACATTCTTTTTAAGCAGCAGAAAGTCATACAAGTTCCCCTATACAGTATCCACTGACAGATTGATTTCCTTGAACACAGAACTCTGGCCTTCTGTATTAAATCCTTCATGTCTGACAGATCAAGTCAGTAAGAACAAAAAGAATTCCCTCCACGTTAACTGTGTAGATTTCAGCTGGTGCTAACAGGGTTTCTTTCTTGCTGTGGTATAAACAGACTGATTCCAAGTTTGAGGATTACAGAGTTGTCTGGAAATGCTGCTGGCGATAGGATTTAGACTGCACTGCAGCTCCTACCAGCTGCTGAAGGGTAAGAACACACTCAAGAGGGTGGCACACGGTGAGTAACAAAACTTGTCAGAATTATCAGAAATTGTACGAATGTATGTGTGTCTTCACAGAGGACTCACCTGTACATCAGGTCCAGAGGAAAGTTTAGGAAAAGGCCGGTTCAATTCCACTGCCTTCTTTTCTTCTTTTTCAGGTGCTTTAAAAGAAGACAAAAAAAAGTGTTGTCAACGGCAGAAATAAAGAAAGCTGGGTACTTGTTTCCTTTGTGCATTTATTTCCTTGTGTCCCATGAGAGAGAGAGAGAAAGGCTACAATGTGCAAGCCATTCAGCATTTATCCATGAAGCAGATCCTGAGCAAACTGAACTTGCTCAATATGGGAAGCACCTCACTGGGGCAGGCATTAAAGCATCTTATTACCTGTTAGTTTTGTGCTCCATAAAGATTTCTGCTCTGCTGGGGCAGGTCCGGGTTGTGCTGAGGGAGCTGGCACATCTCCTTCACTCTGCTGCATCCGCAGAGCTTTCTCACGCTTTATTTCTTCCAAGGTTTTAACACGCACTTCTCCTTCTGGCTTGACTTTTCCTGCCGGCTCCTTCGCCTGCCCTTTGCTGGGCCCGGACAGAGCGAGCTGCTTCTTGGACTCACCCTGAATTTTGCTCTTGCTATGGCATTCTCCTGCTTTTTTCTTCTCTTCTACCAAGCGATTATTCTTTTTTTCAGACAAGGCTTCAGAGAAAGTTTGCATGCGACCTGCACGAGCAGCTCTTGCCCCTGCGCTGGAATCTTCAGTTTTACCGTGCCCTTCAGCCTCGGCTTTGGCTTGAGGTTCGCGTCTCTGAAGAGCTTTCTCACGACGGATTTCCTCCAGTGTTTTCACATGGATCTCTCCCATCGGCTTAGCAGCCTTCCCTGTCATCATCAAGAAATGAGGAGAAGCACCAACATTTAAAGAGAGTCCAGCAATATTTTAAGTCTCCAAAATTTGTCAGAGCACTAAGGAAAACTCATCTTGAGCGTTCCCAATAATGCATCTTAGAACAATATCCTTAGAACAACATTCTCCTCCTCCTCTGAGCCACTTGTATTTTGAAGACCAGCCCTATCCAGAGAGAACTGCTACACAGAAATGCTGCTTTACTTTATTACTTTTTCAGACTGCATTTCAAATTCCTGCTCCTGGCAGTGGTTCTATTCTAATTGTACGTAACGGCTCACACAAGCAGCTAAAAACCTCGACAAGGCACAAGTAGAAAATAAACACACACCTAGAGCCAGACTTCTGATAGTGGCTGTCAGAAGAGCTTCAGCACTCAACCAAGAGGCGTCAGTTCTTTGTTTTCGTTTAAATTAGTTTGTAGGGATGTATGAAAGCAGTCCAAGTTCGTGGAAAGGAAGGAGGAGAAAGCATATTTAAGATCTAGCTGTTACCTCTCTCAGTACTGGTCTGTTTAGGAGGTAATCCCAGCCTGTCCTTCAGAGACTTGGGAACTCGAACTGCAAAACAGAAAAAGAACGAATTAGGGAGGCTGCATAATGTCAACTTCAGGTTCACATTTCAAAACAAGACAGGAAAGGTAACTTTGAATCCCAGTGATTACGACCTCAGCCAACATGCAAAAAGAAACATCACTGGAAAAGGACAAACAGAAAGACTAAATACGAAACCCAGGAATCCAATCCAGATGCCCGTTTAGTACCTGTCTCTCTCTTGGGTGCTTTGTCAGCATTTCCCGGAGCCTCTACCTTCTTCCCCAGCCTTTCAGCAAGGCTGCGCTTCACTGGAAGGCTGCCTACATCATCTTCAGAGAAAACAAGGAATATTGTAAGAACTTTTCTTTGCAGGAAGGTTTGAGAACAGTCAACAATAAGCTTCTCTTTTTCAAGCATATTTTCATAGAATTGCCTTTCAGCTGCTAAATGATTTTTTTTTTTTTTTTTTTGCCATTTCTGCAGTCAACACAGATCTTCACTGCAATGTATTTTCCTTTCATACATCACAAATACTCTTTAATGCAGTCATATATAGAAGGCAGCACCTACGTAACAGCTCGTAAAAAGTTCTTACCCGCGGAGGCTTTCCGTTTTCCTTGTCTATCAGCAAGATCTACTCGAACCACAGGTTCCTCCCCTAAAACAAAAGGGAATTTTTTTTTCTATTTCACAGAAACCAGTAGCCAACAGAAATATTATCCTGTTAGCCCATGTCCAAAAAACCCTAGTCAGACACTGTTTTGACAGTTAGACCACACAAACTCATATTTTAACTATAATTAACATGGAAAAAAAATATTAATAGTCTCAGTGCTTGCTTCAAATTCCAGCTGAGATAGTAGAGAGTGAATCTGAGTCTGCTTGACACCTATACTTTGTGCAGAACAAAGCTGCATAAGCAAGCAGAATATTCTTAGGTACAAATGCTGAGAAATATTCCTTTCTAAGGTGAATGTCTACGAGTAAAAGTACTTCCACACTTTTTTCCCTTTAAAAGGCATTTGCACAGCTCTAAACAATTTATACACAAACTCCTGTCATACTGTGTCCACACCTGCCACTGTACGCCTCTTTAATGCTTCAGAAATTGCTTCTTATATAGCACTGGCTTCTACAGCTCGCTCTTCTCGTTACTCTTCTGTTTTTCAGTTACCCCCCTATTGGCATACTGACACTTTTTTTTTTCTCCTGCCACTGCACTTAACCTGAGCACCAAATCTTTCCAGTACAACCAAGGACTTTAAGCATAAAAGCACGTTTTGAACAGAAGGCAGCGCCAGAAGGCTAACATGGGTGAATTGTTTTAAGTATTGCTTAACCCTCCAGTTTAGGAGTAATGAAATCAAAACAAAAGCATTCATTATTACCTTTCTTGGAAGACACTGTCACAGTTCTCACCACTGTCCGGACATTTTCCTCTTCTGGAGCAGGAAAAATCATAGAATCAACGGGACGAAGAGAAGATCTTGAAGAACCTTCTGTTCAGAGCAACCAAAACATAAGGAAGTTTACCCAACATAAAAAACTATCACAAAGAACAAAAAACTTTAAATGATTTGTTACTGTCAAAAATACAGCAAGCAGAGCATGTAAAGAAGAGAGGTGACTAATTTGCCTCTGGTTGCCCTTTGAACTCCCATTTAGAATACCAGCTGGCTGAGAATCAGGTTGCTTTATGCCCCCAGCTAAAAATGGAAGTCTGTCCCTCAAGCAGCTCCCAGTCACCATCACCTGCCGTGAACAGGATAAGAAAGTAGGCAATATTAACTCACCACCGTGTCTCTTATTGTTTTCCTTCATCTTCTGCCATTTGATTTCCTCAAGTGTTTTTATTCCAAACTTCAGATTGCCCTCTGAAAACAGGAAACAGTTCGTGAGACAGGCTTAGAGGCACTCACTGAGGACCACAGGTCCTCAGGCTTCTTAGCGCTCAGGAACTTTCTGAAGTATTTCGAATAAAGCCTGTCAACACTCCTCACAAGTGAAAGAGCCATAGAACCAATGGCATTTTGCCCCTCCTTTCATCCTTCAGGGTTCAAAATGTAGTTTTAATTTTAATCCATTTACACGATATTAGATCCATATTTTAATCCATTTACACGATATTAGATCCCTCTATCGTTAGATATGGCTTATCAACAGTGGTTGCAAGGCTGCACGTGCAGCCATTTAAACTCCATGCTGTGGCCCTGTTTTGTTCTCCAAAAGTAAAGAAAAGGAGTTCACCTTTCTGACCCAATGGGCACATGATGGTATTAATGGCAGAAATGAGATCATGGAAATAACCGACTCCATTCAGCACCCCTACATTTTGTTGTGTTTTTACACCACGCTGCTTTTGACTTAACTGTCAAGTTCTTCTGATTTATCCTACTAAGGTGCTGGCATACCTTGTTTAGTAGTAATAGAACTGCCTTTCCGAGTGGAAATCACCCGTAATCCATTTTTGCCTTCCGCAGCTGGATGCTGGACGGGAGTTTTAGTTTCTTCTCCTTCCTCAGAAAGTTGGTCTGAAGGGGAAAAATCGATTCAGTTATGCATAGACCAGGTTGGTCATGATTACGTAGCTCATGCAGTGACACTTCAGCCCATGGTTCATATAAAAAACTTTGTTGCTTTTTTTTTTGTTTGTTTATTTGTTTGTTTGTTTGTTTGTTTGTTTTTAAACAGCTACACTGACCTGATGAACTCCTAAGTAGAATACACTAGGACAAAACATCTAGGACTCTAGATTCTCTCTGCAGCTTTAACTACTACACAACACATTGCTCTTCAGACAGAAAAAAGAAATTTCCTTCCTAGTTTCACATAGAACTTTACACAAAAGACCAGCTAAAGCCAGGAGTGGTTCTAAGCTTTCCTCCAACGTTTCAGCTTCTGTCCACTGACTGCCAGACAAAGCCACCAGTGACCTGGCCAGACTGCCTGCCCTATCGCTAGTCAGACCTCAGGTCATCTGTGATTTATACATTCATTTACAGCAAAGATTCCTTCCAAGAACCAAAGATTTAACACATTCATTTACAGCACAAATTCCTTCCAAGAACCAAAACATGCTCACCATCATCATCTTCATCATCATCTGCAGCATTGATTACAACTGGAGGGTGTGTAGGGCTTGGGACATTTTCAGAGTTTTCCACTTTCGTCACCCCCTTTGCTGTGGAGAGGGATTTGACTGGACAGAAAGTTTGTTTTGCTGCAGTGACATCTGAGCCACTTTCAGATCATCGTCCGCGCACTCAGGCGGACTTGGCAGTGTAGCTAGAGGAAGAGGAGGATCATCGGTAATATGGCAGTTTAAAACTTTGACCACAATGCAAAGAGATGGTAGCAAAGGCAGATAACCCGCACAGACAACGAATTCAGCATCTCCTTTTGCCCATCCCATCACTGCTTACACCGTGAACAATGATTTCCCTTCCAACAACAACACATCTCCCTACCACCCAGCAAAAGAGGAAACAACAGGAAGCAAACTGCAAGGCAAACATCACACAAAGCAAAGAGAAGCTGAGCACGAAAGCAGAAAACAAACACCAGCAGTACACTCGGTGCAGTACACCTATGACTGCAGACCTTTTCCTGCCCTCACAAATGAACAGTTACCTGACGCCCCCTACAGGATTGGCACCCACTAAGTAATACTCAAAATTAATTCTTCAGCGCTTAAAGAAAAAGGACCTAAACTCACTCTTGCTTGGTGGTAAGAATTGTCCATCGATGTAACGTCCCTTTGCATGATGAAAAGCACAGTTGGCTTTCTGACAGCCTCCCGGCTGGTTCTCCCAGTAGCAAGGAATCTCACTGCGCTTTTTCTGAAGACAGAAAGAAAGAAAAGCTCGTGATAACATGCACCTGAGGCTTGCAAAGAGATGCACAGCTCCAGATCGTGACAGCTGTCACAACACAGTGCTGAAACAGCATTCCAAAGGTCAGTTTCTCAGTTAAGTGTAGTATTTCTGGGCATATTCACAAAGTTTGCATAAGCTGTAACCACTATGCACATTTAGTTTGGTCATCACTCAGTTTGAGAAGACAGGCACTCTCAGACATCACTTGAGGGTGGCTTAAACTAATACACCTAGGATTATACTAGGATTATTCAGAGGGAAAAAGAACATCTGAAATTGCCTAGGTTAACCCTGTCTAGAACTACTTCTTGGAGACTTAGTTCTGCTGTACCTTTAACTTTCCCCACTTCCTACCCCAGGCAGCTACAACAGCGTTATCTGAAGGACTGTGGGTCAGAAGACACCTGATAGTTCATTATCAAGCCTGCTCCCATGAGGATAGAACAGCCTGTTTATTACCCCCCTGCTCCAGCACGTTTTAGCAGTCTATTTAACAGCTATTCTGCATCTCTTGAGAAAACTGTCAGCATCTAATAAAAAAAAATAAACAAATATCTTGCTAAGACATACCGAAGGCATTGATTTTATTTCCCTCTGCTTCCTCCCACCCCCTCTCTTGGTAACAGAAACCAGTATGATTTTGAAGCAAACAAATCTATCCTGCAAAAGCGCAATCAGTACACCTACGGCACTGAAAAATGCTTTTGTGGATTTATTTTGAGAACACATTGTTAGGCACTCACGTCAATTTCCATGTGTCTGAATCGGCAGACATTCCTGAAACAACGACCCTCCTGCCACAGCTTGCAGACCGTCTCATTGCCCAGAGCAGCTTCGCAGTGGCGGTAGGCACATTTGTCTCCCTGGAACCAAAAGGAAACCAACAAGGAAAATAGAGTACAGCCTCAAAAATGGCCATGCTGCTGCCTAATGGTGCTACAACTGAATTCACAATCTATCTGGTTCTCAAGTTAACCAAAGACCAGTGTGCTTCCTCCTCCTAATCTACTCCTTCCTGAAAAAAGGGGAAAAAAAAGCAAAGCAAAGGAAAGCCAGCCATACCTTGCTACAGGTAGAATAGAAATAGAAGTAGCAATCGTCTCCTTGTTTAGACATGCCGACGAGTTCTGCTAACAAGCTCGGGTTCTCTCCACAGGGACTTCCTCTGCTCTTGGAGAGAGCTGTCTTCACCCTTGCTTGGGCTGAAAGTCTTCTACTGGCTTGTGATCAGTGAAATCTTCTTTTTAAAAGTAACCCGAAAGAAAGTAACAAGTGAAAAATAATGAGGAACGAACATTTTTCCAGCTTTCTTCAGTTAATCAAATCAAGTTATCAGTCTCTCAAAGAGAGCAAAGCCTTGAAATCAGCTGTTACATGAACTAACTAAATATTAAAGTTCTGTAAAGCTGCCAGGAGCTTTGTCAGCAAGTGTTCTCTTCCACATCCTCAATAATATGACTTGGAGCACATCTGGAAGCCTGAAAACGGAGTCACTCCTTAAAAAACCACCTGATGATACATGCAAGTCAATAATCAACTATGGCTACAAATAACTTCTCTAGAACACTGTTAGGACGCATTAAACAGCACGTTCCAGGCCCTGTGGGTCTTCGATTTCACCTACCTGGACAACCTCAGCAAAGTTATCGATCTTCAAAGGCTTCCAGTTAACTGCTCCTGTAGGTCGAACCAAGACTGAATCCGTGAATTAATAATAAAGGGGTAGGAAGAATTTTCCTCCTCACTTTGCCAAGGGAACCTCTCATCCACAATTCAAACATAGGATGCGCTTTTAAACAGCTTATAACTAAGAGAGGAAGCAAGTCCATTTGAATGCTCTCTCAGACTGGACGCAGCCAGGGTTAGTTAGCTCTTCAAAAAAATAAAAAACAAAAACCAAAACAAAACAAAAACAAAAAAAAACAGCGCATTTAGAGATGAACTCGTGATTCAAAGTGGCTGCAAAAATGAGGCTCCATCTTCCACAGCCGGACAATTTAACTTTTTTTTTCTTTTTTTTTTTTAATTTAAAATTCAGCATGTTCCAATCTCTGGTCTTCAAGATTTCTTCACCTATTAAGAAAACACAAAAACCTTTCCCCGTCTTTATTACCTGTACAGCAAAAAACATACCAGTGCATCTAAATCCACAGATGTGCATACGCATACACACATCCGTGTTTATACACACACGAGGAGGGAGTGAGAGAAAGTTAGCGAGAGCGACAGTGAAAATCAGAATTTTTGCCTTTTCGACACAGAGCGCGTAAAAATTCTCTCATTTTGAGGGAACTAGAAAAAAATGGAGGCTCTACAAAAGATTTTGATGAGTATGCCTTCGAGGCCGATGCTTTGTAACATGAGGGATCTGGGGGCCAGCACACAAATATGCATACGGATGTACATGCATACAGGATAAACATATCTATACACACAAGCGTGCACAGTAGATGTTGTATGATCTCCATATCGAGAACAACTCGTAGCCCTGATCAGACATGTAGAGTTGCAATCAATTAACAGCAGCAAGACAGCAGATCAAGGGTACAGCAAGCTTTGAGAGGCAGGGGAATGCTCACTTTGCCAGTGGCACGGCTGCATGATACCAAGGATTTTGAATTACTTTGATTTTTTGGAAGCAATTTGGTTTTTCTTTCTGCGCTGTAGCTGTGGTGGTTTTACCGTGCTGGGCAGCTAAACCCCACAACCGCTCTCTCACTCCCCCTCCTTTAGATGAGGAGGGGGAGAAGAAAAGCAAAGAACAACTCACGGGTTGAGATAAGGATAATTTAATTAAAGGGAAAAAATTATAATAATTAAATAAAGACTACCATGAACTAAACAATTTAACTAAGGGGAAATAAAAAGGGAAAGGGGAAAAGGGAGGGGAAAAGGAAAAATAAAAAGAAGGGAGGAAAACAAACAAACAAAATAAATGAAGGCTATATGGAAGTGCAGAGGAAAGAAATTACTCTCTACTTCCCACAAATGAGCCATGATTGACCACGTCCTTGAAGCAAGGCCTCAACGCACGCAGCCGGTGTTCGAGAGGAGGACCGACGTTTTCCCAACGAGAGCCCACCCCTCCCCTCTTCTTCCTGTTTCCACCTTTTATTGCTGAGTGGGACATCACATGGTATGGAATATCCCTTTGATTGGTTTAGGTCAGCTGCCCTAGTGATGTTTCTCTCCTCACCTTTTTGCCCACCCCCTAGGAGGGTTAGAGAAAGGCCCAATGCTGTGCCACTGCTGCTCAGCAGTAGACACAACACTGGTGTGGTAACACTGCTGTTCCAGCTACAAGTACAGAGTACGGCACTGTATGGGCTGCTGCAGGGAAAGTAAACATTCCAGCCAGACCCAGTACAGTAGCAAATACCACAAGTTTGCCATCACGTGCTGTTCCCTAATCCATATATCCATCATCATCCATTGCTGCAGGATCATGAAAGGTTAGAGAAGACGACTTAGGTCCAATTTAACAGCCAATGAGTTTTCGATGAGCAGAGCTGCAACAGATTTTATTTCGCCACAAGCAATTTTATTTCTTTTTTTCTGATATGAAGTCAGAAATTTTGATTTATTTTTTTTTTAAAGACACTAAATGTCACAAAACCTGCAACCAGTTCAAATTAGAGTGATTCTGAATCCTTTTATTAAAACGCTGCACATTTCTGTGCAAATTATTTCTGACTCTTCTGGACAAAAGTGGATGAAATAGTTCTTACAAATTAATAATAAAAGGTTGGAAGCTTTTACTCACACAAACACTAGTGAATTTTCCAGGAAATATTGTTTTGGCAGGGAATTTTCCCAAATCTAAAATAAAGAGAGGAAAAGTTGGGTTCTCATATTAGTTACTGCTTTTGACTGCTGGACAAAGGGAATAAAAACAGTAGTTAAGTGCAAGGTTTCCTTCTCTTCTTTAGTATGGATAGGAATCGTCACTTCGGACCTTTAGCACCTTCAGAAACACACCCAGTGCCATGCAGGTTCCTCTGCAGCTACTTCTAACAATTACTGGTGCTCCTTAGCATGGAAGTTTGACTCAAAACACTCTCCAGATTTAGCTCTTTTGACTGCCCAAGGAGCTCATCATTTTGCTTGTTGCCTTCCATTTTCCTGAACACACCGGGAACGCTGTTCAGAATCTGAATGGATCTGGTCTAAGGAATGGGAAGAAAGCAAAACCAACGATACCTTGCAGTATTCCAAATTCCAAAAAAGCAGTCTCATTTTAAAAAGGACCTCAAAAGCTTTTTTTTTTTTTAAACTGACATCTGCCAACATAGCAATCCAAGCGCTAAACCAACTGAAGTTGCCCCTGAAAGCCTGAATAAAAATGAGTAACTCTGGTGCACTCAGCAGGTCTGTAATAGAAGTTGGTAAGGGTTTTAGATTTCTTTTTTTTTGCTCCAGGGTGCTGGTAAAATTTTTGCATTAAGAGATTTTGAACCTTTTGTACCAAAGAATTAGAGATGCGCTACAGTGCCAGTAGCTGGGGGTCTGGAAATACACACCAACAAGTGTCATAAGCTTTGCCTTTGCTGAAGGAAGATGAATAGTACAAAGAAAATCTGTCTAGTTTGTTTTACAGGCTTGTCTTTCTCGGTATGGAACAAACTGACCTCCCTGGTCTAACTTTGCAGTGCCTATTCTGCCTTTGTCCTGCAGAGTAGAGCAAGAAAGGAACAAATCTATTTTTGCACCCCAAAAACGCATTAGAGGAGGATTATCACACCCACCTAAGGGTACTTCCTTGTTTGTTTATAAAGCACAAAGCATTTCTCTTGGACAGTCTCTGTTGCTGGCCTCTTTTGTGCCTTCCATTTATAATAAAGATATTAAGATGCTTACCCCTTGCTTGTTTTTTTTTTTATTTGTTTGTTTGTTTGTTTTTGTTTTTTTTAAAGAACAGTGGAAGTGGAGAGTCGGATGACAAGCAAGAACAAACACTAGAAACTCCTTGTTCTGCCCCTGCTTTTTAATCACCCAGCATCACCCCGGCTGCAAAACAGCCTCTGCTGATTTACCTGCTTGTTAAAGCACCCCACAGGCTGCAAGTGCGGTGTGCTAGGTGTCAAGTTATATTTAACGGTGCACACGTAACCATTCATCTTCCCACAGTCGAAGCACAGAACAGCCTCTTGCTAACAGAACTCATCCCTGCTGCTGCAAGAAACCTCATGGCCTGCAGGAAAACCTCAAGCTAAGAGTTCCAAAGCAAAAGCAGAAAACGCATCATTTGTACTCTTTCTATTTGAGGGAATTCTAGCTGCTAAATGCTGCCTACATCTGAGGGCACGTTCTGAGGCTGCCGGGAAGGACACTCAACACCCACTGACAGCAGGAGTGCAAAGATGCCAGCCAAGAAGGCAAAGGTTAGAGCTGAACGCTGCCTCAGCTTCCTCCAGCAGCCAGCTGGGGGTCACCTTTCACCACGCTCTCTGAGACTCGGAGCCCCGAGTTACCGCAGCCGCCACGTACAGCTGCTCCTTGCTGGCCCAAACTATTTGAAGAGTCTTCAGACTTCAGGGACCTGTTTTACGACAGCCTCAAGATCAAATTCATCTGTTCCTGAAGGCGCTGATCGTCCTGCTGTTTCTGTAGCTGTCAAAGAACAATCCTGAACTGAGGCACTCGTCTGATCAAACAGTGCTTCGGCACAGATTTGTCTTTAGCTTGACACATCAAGGTGAAGAGGAATCGATTCTTGCAAGCAACCTCTCAAGCAGGGATCTAATAAGGTGACCAAAACGACAGATCTGTTGTGCAGATCTGAGCACGTCACTCTGCAGGGAATCACTTTCAAGCCTAAGATGTTTCACCCATCTCCCTGCCCCAGAGCGACACAAGGAAAGCTCTTACGCAATTGCTAGCCTCTCCTCAGTGCTCACGAGTCCCAAATCACTAATTTTACAATATATAAACCATGGCAGCTGGCACCTAGTTGGCACACGGTGACACTGCACACGTTGGCAGTGCTGTCAGGAGCTGGAAAGTCAGGGGTGAGGGGGTTAAGGGAAAACCACACATCAGTTTAGCAACTTGGCTCCCGTAGGATACTTCCTACGGCAGGAGTTTTAGCAAAGTCCCTCCCTCAGAGGGACCTGCTGGCTAATTAAAACAGGACTTCTGCTGGAGCAGTCAGAAGGCAGCAGGGTATCAGGAGATATCCAGTGGGCATCACCGTCAGCCTGTGGCAGTTTGGGGTCCAGGTATCAGTGGTTATGCGTGGTTTTCTCTGCTTCACTTTCTCCAAAGCTGTGAAAAAATAGTTCTTTTACAGCACTGTACAGTCACACGTTACGGATGGAACCAGCTGCATCAACTTCCAGTACGACGGTGTTGGAAAAAGGTGCCTTTGGTGGTCAGGAGCACAACAGCTCTGGTGAGGTGTTATTTAAGTGTGTTCTTACATCTGAGTTTCCTCATAGCAGTATGTAGCTGAGGGGGTCCACGTTTCCCAGGTAAGATTGATGGTTTTTCTCCTACCAAGCACCAGCTCAGTATACAAAGCTCTGTTAATAACACCCAAGCGTGTAGATGTTAAACTGAAACTGCTTTTAAACCTATTTGTTGTTACGAAAATAGCTTCATACACCATCTTCACAGGGTAAAAATTCACATGGAAGGACAAAAAAACCCAGAAGCGCTTCCTGAGCTTCAGTTTACCAACAGCACCATCGGATTTAGATCCTGGCCTGGCAGCCAGGATGCAGGGTCTGTAAGCATTGCTGCGATGTGCAAGTGCCAAGGCAGGTTTCTGGCCTGCCCTGAATAAAATACCTTTTTTTTTTAATACAAACAGCGTGCCAGGTACGCTGTAATGCCAATGTGCCAGCTCAATAGAGGATGTCAAACAACAGAGGCGTTTATCCTAATTTCTGGCATGAAAACACTTTTAACAGCATTCTTTTCATGAAGAAACCCCTCTCTATCTTCTCCAATGCTCCAGGATCTGCTGCAGCTGCAGCAGCCGCGCTGGTACAACCCACATCTTTGCCAAATCTTTTCAATAATTGTGCTTTACCTCGGCAATGTTGAGGTCACTCCTCTTCCTCCTCCAGCTGAGCAAGCAGCTCGCTGGCTCTGCCACACCGCAGGTGCGGAAGCGAAAGCTGGGAACACAGGAGTCAAACTCTCAGTGCTCACGAAGCCACCAGGGCAGAGGGCTGACACAGAGGCACCCCGGATCCGCTCTCCCTCCCCGCTGCGAGGCTCGCAGCAGCCCCAACCCGAAGCACACACAATGCTTCGCATGGTGATGTCACCGCTGATTCTGAGTCCCCACGTGAGGATCTGCTTCACCACTCTCAACGTTGGTGTTGGTTTTTGATTTTTGTTTTTTTTTTTTTTTTTCTTTTAAACATTCTCAGCTTATGGGAAACCATCAGGTAAACCACAGATCGCTAGGGAAGAAGGCCCACACGAGGGAAGTCCGTGCTTTTCTTCCAGGCAGTGGCACGTGCTTTAACACGCCGCGTTCGACAAAGCAGCTCTCCCCGTTTTGCTCAGTGGCAACAGGCACGACTGCAACGCACACAGGTGTAGGCAGCACCTGCAGGTCCCAAACCCTTAACCCGTTTTTAGAGAGCACCAATTTTTTAAGTAGTGCTTTTCCCTTAATCCATGACCCCTTCTTTCCTTTATTTCTATCGGGTGGCTCTCCTCCATTTTCCTCCTCAGTGTCTGAGCAGACACTGGGAATCGTTTCCGGAGGAAGGGCACGGCTGAAGCTCCTCCATCTACTCTCCGAGAAAAGAGAGTATGTTAAAGAATACATCTTTCCTTTCTTTTCCCTTTTTTAAATACAATTTCTGAAATCAACGCTGCGGCCTGGCAGCAAATACCTACGGGACTAAAGGTGATTCCTCATCCTCACTGTAACGTTGTAGTTAACCTCCCAACGAACCCATCTCCCCAGGAAGCGGCCATTTGAGATGGGAAGGGGCAGAGCAAGAGGAAGCTCTCCTTAGCCTAGCTCTTCCCCCAACACCACCTCGCCACCCAGCACCAAATTCAACTCACCTGCTCCGCCCGATCACTCGAACGGGCGTCCGACGCTGGCACACGCCGCAGCGGTGGTTCTGACGTGCCTTAAATCACCTCTCCTCAGAATATCTCGGGTCTGTACGCTCAAATAACGCAGTATTTGAGAAATAACGCCCAGAGCTCACACTCTGAGTGCAGCCCAACAGCACCGAAGCACCGGTAGGCTAAACATTCCAAAGCTGGCAACAAGGCTGACCCAAGCAACAGCACGGAACCCTTCTGCACCTTCAGCGTGGACATCAGCGTAAGGAAACACAGACCTCCTCGATCCAAATTTTAAGCGAGAAACGCAAAAGGTCACCCAACCGGCTTGTTTTCAGCAAGCTAAAGGAGAAATTAAGGCGACAACCGGGTGCATCCAGAGTTAGTCAGATCCTGAAGGCAGTTCCTTGGGGGAACGGAGGAGCAACGCGCCAGATGAGGGCTGCCTTACAGCGCACCCCTTAGAGGCACTGCTACGGAAGGAAGGCAGAAGGTTGGAACTCGAAAGAACTCGCAAGGCGCCCGTTAAGGGGGAAATCTTTCATTTTTTTCTCAGCAGAACCTCCCCTCTCCCCCCTACCCCCCCCATGAAGGCAGCCCGGGGACTCTTTGCTTCCTTAGGGAGAGGGCAGGGACGGGGCAGGGTGGTGGGACAGATGGCCAGAGGGTCAGATGCACGGACAGACAGACAGCCGGACAGAGGGCCCAGCAAGGCCTGACGAAGGGTTCAGGAGCGGGAGGGAAGGGCAGGGCGAGGGGAAGGGCGGCCCCGGGCCTGACAGGAGACCTTGGGCCTAACCCCGGGCAGCAGCTCCGCGTCTCACAGGGCCCAGAAGGGGCTGGTACAGGGGGAGGGAACACCCCAGCCCCCAGCCCTGCCTCCAGGCCCTGCGCCCTTCACCCCCCCCCCTCCCCTAAGGGCACCCCGACCCACAGGGCCCGCGACACGGCCTGCTCCCCCTCAGGGCAGCAGAGGGGAGCCCGGCTGGGCAGGAGGCCTTTCCCCTGCTCCCCGCTGGTCTATGAAGGGCTCTAGTTACCGGCGAGCAGGGATTTTTACTGATACTGGCCGGACAACAAAGACTACTTATTAGAGAAGTACAATTCTTTTTTTCCTTGTGATAACTTTTCTTGACCAAAAAACACGATTGTGAATGAGGGAAAATGAAAGATGTAACATGGGAACGTGCGGATACTCACGATGATGCAGCCTTCTATCCGCATGTTCGCTGCGCTGCTGGGATAGCAGCTGCGGGAGCCTGGCAGCAGAGGGCAGTGAAGCCAAGCAGCTGGGATCCGTCTCTGGGGAAGGGGGCACTGAGAAAGCGCTTGCAAACGGGGCACAAGCCCTCAGCCTCTGGAGGCGGCGCCTGTCAGGCGTGAAGGAAAGGGATCCCTTCTGGGAAGATGCTGTGGGCTTGCTGAGGCTCGAAGAACAGACGGTGCTGGCTGCTACCAGCGTGCTGCAGCAGCGGCAAGACAGAGCCATGGTGGTTTTCCTCAGCTGGGCAGCCGAGCTCCAGCACAAGCGCTCTCTCCCTGCCCCTCCTCCAACGCCAAGGGGAGAAAAGAGGCTGGCAAGGGCTCAAGGGCTGCCAGAAGGACAGGGAGATCACTCCACAAGGAGCGTCACGGGCAAAGCAGGCTCAGCACAGCCTGTTCCAGTCCAGCCCGGGGCCTGCTCCTGCGGGGGCTCTCCACAGGCCGCGGCCTCCTCCAGGCCACAGCCACCTGCTCCACCGGGGGCTCCTCCACCCGCAGGGGGGCTGCAGCGTGGAGATCTGCTCCACGGGGGACCCATGGGCTGCAGGGGGACAGCCTGCTCCACCAGGGGCACAGCCTGCTCCACCAGGGGCCTCTCCCTGCACAGGCCGCAGGGGAACTGCTGCTGTGAGCCTGGAGCACCTCCTGCCTCCTGCTGCACGGACCTTGGGGACTGCACAGAGCTTTCTCACTCCTCCCTGAGCCAGACGCTGCTGGGCAGCAGCTTTTGTTCCCTTTCTTAGATGCAAGATCTTCTTAAATTCAGTCCAGCCAAGTAGGAAAAGTAAATGTGGACAGCTGTATCTTGGCAAAGAAGATAGTAGGGAGCAAGGAGGTTCAGCAGTCAAGGTGGAAGGTGATGCCATGAGGCTTACAGGCTAGTAATGTTCTAGTGAAACCCAGCCTTCCTAAAGAAACCTGCCTGACTACTTGATGTGAATAACAGACTCTGTTCAGCTCTTTCCTAACATAGAAACGGTGCTGACTGCTTCTTCAGAGTAACAGAAGTTCGTGATACTACTGAAGTAGTTGTGGTTCAGATGTAGATCTGATTTCTCGTAAGCACACTGAATTCACAACTGTTGATCCTCCAGAGGAGGCTTTGCAATTGAACACCTGGAGAATAGGTAAATTTCCCGCTGTTGTTCTCCTCTCCTCTTGTTTTGTTTTGTTTTGTTTTGTTTTGTTTTGTTCCTAGTAGCATAGGCTTAAGACTCTGAAGAAACAGGCTGCTTTTTTTCATTTCCAGCACTGGCTGTTTCTCCTGAGCCCCGCCTTCTATTTTTGCAGTCATAGGATATGTGGATGTAAATTCGTGGAGAGAGGTAGAAAACTCTTTCAACTGGTGTTTTTTCGGCTATGTGGGGAGAAGAAATAGAGTGGCTTTGAATATTCTGGCTCTTATTCAGAGCAGCATGTGGAGGGAGACAGATGCGTTTGCTTTTTTAGTGCAATGGCTTCAGAAGCAAGAGGGGAAAAAGCACTTTCTCTGGGAGCTGAAGAAGGTGTCCTAATCACAGGAGAGGTTTCTAAATGGCATATCTTTGCGAGGGTTCCTGTAGTTCGGAGGTTTTTGTTTGTTTGTTCGACGTTGGAAGGTTTTACTCTTAATATTCATGTCCTTCAGCAGAAGTGAGAAATGTGATTTTATTTTGTGCAGTGTCGTGGACCCTCCGAAATCTCCTGGGAATGATGAATACCTCGCCCAGTACCAATGTGATGACCGTGGAGACAAGGAGAAAGCAAGAAGATCAAAACAACGTGACCTCATTTCAAAAGAAACCGTTTTGTCCGGCAAAGAGTCTTGTGAGCCTGGTGAGAAATTGCGGCAAACTTCCTCTCTCAAGTCTGACACTGAATGTAGCTCTAAAAACCTTTCCTCCTCAGCTGTTACAGAGAGATGCCAAGATACAAAGGACAAGACTAAAACCACTGAGAAAGAGCATTACGAATGCAAGAGGGAACATGCTCCTAGTGAAGAGAAGGAGAGTCAAAAAGCAGGTCCTTCCAGCAAGAGAAGGGTAAAGTTGAATACAAAGAATACAAACTTGAGCTCCTGATTGGCTTCATGCTGAACTCTGTGCTGTTCTTGTCCTAATCTTGGTCTCTCCATAGATAATATGGTTTAAATCCAAATAGAATCGTGCGATGAGGAAGATCTCACTGCAACAAATTCAACATCTAAAATCAAAGTTGACATTTTCCGTGATTTTCTTCCTGAGCAGAAGTGTGCAGTACTCCTTTTATATTAACGTAGAGATTATTTCAAACAGTCTTGAAGTGCTTGATGACTTAACAGTCTGCAGATTTATTATCAAATCAAAAAAAACCCGACTTGGTAGACTATTTTTTTCCCAGTTTTGAATGACCACTAGGAAGAAGGTTATTCCGGCATCAAAAAAGTCATGTGGAATGTATCAAAATTTACTGAACCAGTAAGTAAAAATTATATTTTTCTATTAGTTCCATTGTTTCAACTCTTCAGACGCTTATGGATGGCATAGATAACAGAGGGGAGATCGTGGTAATCGGAGCTACCAACAGACTGGATTCTATAGATCCTGCTTTACGAAGACCAGGACGCTTTGGCAGACACTTCCTCTTCAACTTGCCAAATTAAGAGGTGAGAACTTAAATTCAACGTTAGTGCTACCATGGCAAAGTCCAACTTTATAGGAAAAAAAATAATTGACAACTTGAACAAAAGAGTGACACGTGGAGACACTGCGTTGTTCCATGGAGGGCAAATCTGGTACTGGATATATATGGTCAGGATGATACCACCAAGTAGTTAGTTCTATAATCAAACCTTTAATTCCCAAAGTTGTACCTGTTTGCTTAATTATTTAGTCCACTTGGGCGCTTTCATCATGAAGTTGTGTTTTTGGTCTCAATCCTTCACTTATGAGTGAATAGGGGACGTGTTTGCATTTGATTGTGCCCCGGATCAGTGGTAGTAGTTTGAGTCATAATTCTTTTCTTCTTTATAGTAATTGTAGCAATTGGAAGCATTGTGCCAGAAGTGCTTTCTGTGAATTTACTGGCTGGAAAGCAAATGTGATGAAGTAATGAGACTGTCCCAATGAAAGCTTGCTAAGTTTTAGAGAAGTTTTTTGGACAGCAAAGAAATGTTTCTGGATAAATTTTTCATTACAGTATTTTCCTCTGGGTCCTTAGGTCTCGTAGTTTGGAAACTTGTTATTGAAGCTATAAATGCCTTTTCTTTCACTGTAGGTTCCTAGAAAAAGTTCAGTATAACAAATAAGAAATATTCAATTTCCTGGTTGACAATGCAGAGTGTATATTAAATAACTGTAAAATACTTGAAAGTTGAGCAAGTAAGAAAAGTGTATTAGTAGATGAGGGGTTTTGAGGGAGGACTGTTTTTTTTGTCTGTTTGTTTGCCTTTTGGTTTGTTTGTTTCTTGTTGGTATTTTTAAGGAAAACTTGGGACAAGCTAAAATGCAATGATTTTGCTTCAGGGTTGGAAAAGAAATTTTCAAGATTCATACTTGTGACTGGACCCCTCAGCCACCGGACATGTTGCTTGATGAACTAGCTGAGAAATGCATTGGTAAGACTGAAACAGAAATGGATTCTTGCTTGTGACCAAGTTGTAAAGAACCTTAGCTTGTACCAGGCAGTACCCATGCTCTTGTGCCTTGCTGCACAACTAGTCAACGAGGCAGCTGGCACACCTTCATAGCAATCTGAGTGAGATGCTTTCATCTATTTACTCTTTGTTATCGTTCCTCTTGTTGTCTGAGAACATTAAATGGTTCTGGGGCATCTTCCTCAAGAGTATAGTTTTTGATGAGGAGTCTGCTTCAGCTGCATAAGCGCAGGATATCAGGCAGTGAGCAACATGAAACACCCCTGCAGAGCGGTAGCACTTTGAATTCCCTGTTAAGCTGTTTGGTTTTGGCATTACAAATTCTTTAAATGTTGCATGTTGTAAACCTGGGCCTTGACCGATGTAACGTTTGATTTTTGTTTGTTAGGATACTGTGGTGCAGATATCAAATCTTTATGTACTGAAGCTGTGCTGTGCTCTCTACGCCGATGCTATCCTCAGATTTATGCAAGTAGGGAGAAGTTGCTACTAGACGTTAATTCTATTAAAATAAAAGCAAAGGACTTTTTCATGGCTATGAAGAAGGTTGTTCCAGCTTCAAACCGGATCAAGGCTTCACCCGTATAAGCACTATCACCCATTTTCAAGCCACTTTTTCAAAGATCAGTAGAGAATATTTTACAAGTTGTGCAGAAGATCTTCCCGCATGCACAGCTTGCGCTAAAGAAGGACCGACAGCAAGGTATAACCACAGCATCCACTTCTTTATAATTCTGCTAAAGCAAAAACTTGCGGTTTGTGCAATCAACTTAAACCTTTCAGACATAATGGTGGTAGAATTTTATTATTTCCATGTGCATGTCTTTTTTTTGGGCAAGTCTGGAATACAACGCATAGGTTTTATTGTGGATTCGAAACTGAAATGCCAAATGGAAGCTCTGAATGACTCAAAACACAGTAAAGGACGATGCGTTCTCTACTGAAGCATCCTGCTTCTGACGGCAGCTAAGATAATTAGCATTTGTAGAGGTTGACTTGAGGTTTGAAGTATAAGGCACCTATTTTTCTTTAAAAAATCAAAACTCAGATCTTTGGAGGGGAAGCATTTCTAGGTCAATGTTTCTAATTCCTTTCTGAAGAATGTCAGGACCAGGATACAAGTATAACTGGTCTAAGCTAAATATTGTTTTAGCTATCATCATTTTTAACCAGTCTCCTAATTTAAATGTTTGTGGATCGTACTATACACGTGAGATCAATTAGCATTGATATTTACTAGATGAATGGAATTCTGTGGCCATCACATCCTTTATCCCCATGCTTTCATTGTGGGAACCTCCTCCAGAAAGAAATGGTCTTGTTTGTTTTTGTTTTATTTTAGCTATTTAGCAACTGCAGAAATTGTTCGTAATCTCCTTTATTCTAAGGGGGAGAAAAAAATCACCAAGAGTAGCGTACCTTATACGTACACATCAGTGGGACTTAGTACAGCTTTGTAGGGCCTTGTTCCATCTCCTTAGATCTGTGGTGGGCTGAACTCTAGGAAATAGCTTTCAGTGTGTGCTCTCAAATGAAGAAAGGGTTTTGGCACTGATTTAGAAGCTGTATTAATGGAAGAGAAAGAGACAAAGGCTATTCAGGAAAGTTAACAAACCTCTTTTGCCTTTCAGACCATTTCAATCCTATTTTACAAGATGATATGTTTGACAGTGATGACGATGCATGCTTGGTTTCTGGAGATGAATTAAAAGATGGAATGCCTGACGGACCAGAGAAAAATTGCCTCTGTTTCAGCAGGTAAAGAAAGATAGATCCCTGTTACGTTTAAATTCTCAGGTCTGCTGAGTCTTTGTAAACAGTTCCAGCTGTTAAAAGTGCGAGGGGTGGTAGACGAAGGGGCAACATCAAGTTTGTGTGTTGAAGGGGTGCTTGGTATTCACAAGAAGAAAGGGTGGAGGGACTAAAGTTGTAATGAAGTTGCTCTGAATGACCAAATTGAAAAGCCCAGGCTTCTCTTCGTAAGCCAAAGTGATCCGTAGACTACCAGAACACGTTGACTTAATCCATGGCATTCTTTGAAAGACTCAAGACCACATAAATGTGCTGTCTGTCCTTTTAGCTAAAAATACCCCAGCTTTATGGGTTTGTGTTGCCACCTTTTGCCCTTCTGTTTTCCAGGATTGTTAAACCAGTAGTGAATTATGTAGCAGAAAGAAAACTGAGAAAGGGCTTGTTAAAACACCTTGAGAGAAAATTGAATGGTGTCTTTATTTGTTAAGCCACCGAGTTGTGTTAATCTTGTGATATTTTAGTATGGAAGTCATGCAAGCCCACAGTTGGAAAGTTAGATCATGTTGTCACAGCTGGATCAGTTATTTTTCTCAGTTTCTATTGCTGTGCTGTCCAGAAGATTTTCTGTGCTTTAGAGCAAGGCTAAGTCTCTAGCATCTTTGATTTAAGCCAGCAGAGGTACAGCCTGATTGTAGTGGGGAAACAAATGCTCCTCACCAATTTATTTTTAAATAAAAATAAATTTATAATAAAGTAAATAATAAATATATAATAAATAATAAATTTATAATAAAGTAAAGCAAGATTGCAGGGATATTAATTTGCAGTCTTGGTTTAGTAAAGAATAGGAAACACAAGGGAAGAAGGTGAAACAATTGGAATGACTGAATAACTTAACTGGAAATCTTACATGTATTTAATGTACCGCTGCCATTTGGATTATTTGGGGAGGGAAAAGAAAGTCTATAGGAAAATTACTTGGAACATCTGTGTGTCTATTCAGCACCTCATTTATAAACTTGTTTTCTTAACTCCTGTTCTAGGAGTGCTTTCTGCGAACCAACATCATGCCAGCCCCGTCTGCTAATAGTAAAAAAGAAGGGTACGGCCAGGTTTCTTACGTGGCACCCGCGGTGTTGCACGCTTTGGAGAAATTTCCCGTTCACACCCTGGACCTTTCTGTTCTGCTTACAAACGTTGCATCGCCAGAAGAAATCTGTGGACAGGTACCTTTTTTCTTTTTCTTCTCATCGGATTCACTGACTGTATGTAAAGGATCAATGGAGTTGCAAGTAAGGTGAGCAAAATTCATTGGTAATGGAGGTGGCCTTGTTTTAATGTGCTGGGATGTTTGCTTCTGTCTGAAAATCCCCTTTTCTTTTAGACAGCACCACAAACAATCTGGATGTTGTACATGTCGACATTTTCCATACCCAGTTTTACAGTGAGGCTGTTGCTAGCAGCTCAGGAAGCTGGGCGGTGTTGCTAATAAACATCTCTTTGTGGAAAGAAATGCTGCTCATGTCACTGGGATCCAGAAAGTAGTTCTCATTGCCTCCTAAGACTGTGTGCTCCCAGTAGATGGCTCTGTATCAGACTGCATGTCGGCTACTTTTTGTAGCCTTCTTCTAAATTATATTAGTAAGGCAACCAAGGTTTGGGGCTTCTGTTTATTTTGTTTTCGCACGGACATACACAACTTGTGCTGTTGCAGTATGTGCAATAAAAGCATTAACATTCAGAAAACACTTCATTTGCACGGTGATGTGGTTTTAACTAGAAAAAATGAACAGATTTGGTGTTTTTACTTTTAGGCAGGAAATCCATTTTCTTGTTTGGCATCACTACCTTAAAATATTTTTACCTTTAGTGGAAACATTTGAGAGCCATACAAGTAAGGACAGACATGTTACACGACTGAATACTGATGTGTCCCTTAAGAGGGACATTTCCTTTCTTTGTTATGCGATGATTGTGGCTGTGGCCATATAGTTACGGTGTCTAGCCACTGCCTGAATATATCCTTCCCATCTTCTGACTAGAGTTGTCCGAATACTGATAATCTGAAAGGGTGCACAGAGAAATTCCTTATGTGAAAGGATGCTTGCCACTCTGTTCACGCAGTTTCATTTCATGGGGCAGTCAGATGGCTATGTAGCTATGTATTAAGAGGTTCTTGTACGTGTTTTAGTTTTCTTACGCAAGCTTTCCTTTTCACTAGCTGATCCGAAATGCTCAGAAGACAGCACCAAGCACAATTTATGTCCCAGATATCCATTTATGGTGGGACAACGCTGGACCTGCCTTGAAACTTACTTTTCTAACTCTACTACGTAACATTCCAGCATTTTCGCCAGTTTTGCTGCTTGCTACGTCTGATGTACGTCACTCAGATCTCCCAGAAGAGGTATTTGTCAATACTTTTCTTACTATTTCTTCAGTGTCTTGTAATTTATATATGCTTTCAGCATCAAAATGCTGTGCTTTCTTAAATGCATGCTGTTATTACTCAGGCACCCTAACAAATCACTTAAAATTTGCTTAGAGAAAAAGAATACTGTGAAAGCATCTGCTTCAGGTTTTTTCTGAATCAAGCAAGTGACTTTCACCCCCTTCTCACACATGCAAATAATAAATTAATACAATAATTCTGGTGGCTACAAAGTGATTCAGTCAAGAATATGAAGTGCTTGAAATGACAAGAGGATGTTCTTACTGAAGAGATTTCTTCTGACAGTCTGCCATTCCATGCTATGTTGGGTAAACTGCTAATAATGCAATTTAGTAGAGAATTGAAACGCTTTGATTAAAAAAAAAAATAAATAAATCAGTTTCTTTCTTCATATAGGCCAAAGCTTTCCAAGCTGGAAAGCTGAGTTCCAATTTCTGCTAAAGTAACTTTGGAATCGAATTCTAGTTGTAGTCCTAAATAAACTGTAGTAAAAGTACGTGCAGAACTTCATTGACTTCTGAGAGTTTACATTAAGGGAAGGTGCCCAAAACAGGACCACGCTGTTGTCATTCTGATGATTTGGTCTCAGTCATTGGGGGAAGAGAACGGGTCTTACCTAGACGTGTTTATTATCAACTGCTTTGAAAGTGCTTGAGTTCCCACAGAAGTTTTTGTACAGGCTGTAAATTCCTTCTAAAATAAGTAGTGAAATTCCTTACCTACCTTTTAATACTAGAACTTGAAAATGGAGGAAGACGTAGAGGTACTAGCTACTTCAGACACCTTTTGGGAGAGAAATAAAAACTCAGCAAAAAGCCCTCACTTGTCTGCTGAAGCCTTTCTCTTCCCTCTATAGCCATAAAGGTTCTAAGTAAAGGCTGCAGCAAGGCAAGTAAATACAAAGGAGGCGCTGTTGGATGTGGTGAAAGCCATTACTTTATCAGTGTAGCGTACAATCCCTTCACCGAGCATTAATTCTATAGGTGATTCTTAAAGGTGATATTTGAATTTGCCGTGCCAGCCTGTGAAAATGTAGCGTTTTAAGGCCAGGAAGATAACTTTTTTCAGTTTGTGTTCTTCAGGTTATTCTTAATTTGAAAAGGTACTCGTCTTTTTGGAATAGAAGATGAGTTTTTTGTGGCCTTAAATCTGAAATGTCTCTCATCCTTCTGCTTTAGATCCAAAAATTATTTAATAAGGAATTTGGAGAAGTGTGCAATATTGAGTTGCCTGGTAGGGCAGAGAGAGCATCTTTTTTTGAGGACCTAATTCTAAATGAAGTGGCTAAGCCTCCTGTAAAGAAAAGAGGTGAGGAGGATATGAGAAGTACATCTAAAACTTTCCTATCGAAGTTACTAGCTCTTTGGGCTTTGCTTTGGTGGTCATTTTCTGTCAGTAATTTGTCATATGCTTGTATTTGAGTACTGTAAATTGGCTAATTTTTCCTGATGAATTGAAGTTGATTGGACATTGGAAGTCGTGCCTGTAGCACCACCAGCTGAGCCTCAGAAGCCACAAGAGTGATCCCCACAAAAGTAGGGATGTTGGAGGAGGAAGAGGAGGATACCTTGCGTGACCTTAGAATTTTCTTGAGGGACGTTACTCACAGACTTGCCACTGACAGACATTTCAGGGAATTTGCAAAGCCCGTTGACCCACAGAAGGTAAAGTAGTGCTGATCTGTGTGTGTCTGTAACTTCTCAGTGTTCGTATTTCTCAGCGTTTTGGGTGAGGTTCAACTTTGTTTTTAGGGCTGCACTGTAAGGATTTTGCAAGAAGCAGAGGCAGTGCTTTTACTTCTGCTGACTCTCAAATGTCTCTTATGGGATTATTCGCTGAAAGCCCTGGTTTCATTCTAAAAAGCCAGTCCAAATGCCAACACAGTTTGCTCGTGAAAAGGCTTTGATATGTAGGCGTGTCACAGCACTGAAAAGCACAGAGATCTTTCCTTATAATTACAAACAGTATTTACAGGACTACTTTAATGAAGTCTGAAGCCCTTTCTTGGACTGTCAGTTCCTGTGGGAACAGGAATAAGAGCAGCAGTTTGTAAAAATAAGTTTTGAGATCCTGTTCTCTGTTTCATCTGGAACTCCTCAATAGGAATCAACCATAAGTGCAGTGTGTTTTCTTTTTCCTCCAATTGGCTGCTTAGATGCCTTTTTCTCCTTAATTTATGAGATAAGCCTAAACTAGGGGCGTATATTTCAAAGACAGATGTAACTTGAATATACCTGCGGATCAGCAAAGTCCTCTTCTTGTGGGCATCCACTGGCTTTTCTTCCCCTTTTCTCCTAGGTTCTTGAGCTGTGAAAAATCTAGACAGATACATATGTCCTCATCTGAACTGGTCATTAGTCTCCTCTTCTGGTCTGAGGGAAGAAATGAGCACCTCAGGGCCCAGTTATCTCATTCTAAAGTAGATGCCTGCAATAGGTACTTCACAGGTGCAATTCATGCACCTTTTCCTCAATGTCGACAACGAAGAGAATGCCGGATGGCTTGCTCAGCTTTCACTGTTGTGATTTTCTGAAGCAAAGTGAAATGAATCTCCCACCCTCAGTGTTTCTTCTCTACCATGCACATGCTTCTGACCTCCCTACTTCTTGTTGTCCTCTCCTAGCCGCTCTAATGAAAAATGAAAGAGCCCTTCCATTTTTGAGAAGCAAACTGGTTAATTTCAGCGTCTTCTGATGCATCGCAAATGTTCAGGGTTTTTAGGAAGTCGTTTATTTAAAGTTTTCAGAATAATTTTAGTAGACAGTGTGCAAGGTTATGAAAACCTCTGAATGCTTGTATTTGATCTGCAGGTACCTGACTATGCCACAAGGATTAAAGAGCCGATGGATCTTTCAACAGTTCTGACTCAAATTGACTCGTGCCAGTACCTCGCTGCAGGAGACTAGCTGAAGGACATCGATCTAATCTGTAACAATGCCTTAGAGTACTACCCGGATCAAAGATCTACAGGTGAGGATGTGCTTTTTAGCCCTAGTTTAAAAAAATCTGTCAAACGTATAGATGGAGAAATGCTGTGTGCGGACAATAGACTTCGGATGGATTAGATGATTTTGGACGTCCAGACTGTAAATATTTTATCATTTTGCTACTTGGGCATGGAATTGTGATATAAGTGTTCCCAAGGAACTAGTGCTTTTGTTTTAATTAACTTCGATGTTATGCTGAAAATATTCACTGAGAGAACCTTTCGGAACCAACCTATGAAGAAAGCAATTTTTTTCTGTGATCAAAACAGTTTCATTGGTTGGTAGACAACATTCAGTTAAAGTGTGTAAAATTTCAGATCGTCACAGCGCCTATGTTTTGCAAGACACTGCATATTCAATGGTGAGGAACGAAACGGATACAGAGTTTGGACGACTTTGTGAACAAATTAAAGAATCTCGTGAGAAAAGAGGTACGTGCTTTAACGCTAAGGATTTGAAGACTTGTCTCTGCATTTGTAACTAAAAATGCACGACGAAGATCTTTGGTATCTATTCTTTCTTGCAAGGTCACACCTCTGCAGCGTGGCTCCATGCGACAGCTCCAAGTCACCACAGCAGAACCCTGCTACTGAAGACGAGAAACCAGATGAAGAGAGTAATGAAAATGAGGAGGTGCCAGCGGCACCTGTAGATGCCAGTACACCCATTTCTAATGGCAAGTTGCATTTTATTCAGCTGCTCTTGTCGTTCATACCTTCTCTGTTCTTGAGGCGCAACAGGTGTCTCTGATGCCTGGCTCTTTATGGCAGAGGTATTTTGTTTTCAAATTGACTTCCAAATGGGAGAGAGAAATCCAGAGGTCATTCATTCAATATAGTGATGAATTAAAGTTCAAAGAAAGTTGGTTCATTTGATGTACTCTTACTGGAACTTCATTTTGTAAACAGAACGACCCCCCACTCAAGGATATCACAGCTTCCCTCCCGTACTAAAAATGATAGTACTCACCCTTGTAGGAGCAGCAATGTGAAGAAGGTCAAGGGCAGTAAGAAGGGTTCAAAGCTTTGATATAACAAGCCTTACACTTTTTTTGACAGAGCTCCTAATAAGCATCTTTAGCAAGGTCTGGAGATGGGAGAAAAACTCAAACTAGATTTTAATTCTAGGATGTATAATGTCAAGCTTGACTGTTCCTCTGAACAGTCAATTGAATTTAATTTTTTTTAATTTAAATTAATTAGTTTAGTTTTTTTAAATTAAATTCAATTGAATTTAAAGTTTTGAATTTAAATTCCAATTGAATTTATTGAAAAAAATTCCAATTGAATTTAAAGTTTTTGTTGTTGTTTTTCACGAAACACTAAGTTTATGTGAAAGGTTTTGCTGCAGTATCTTTTTGCCAAGGATATTAAGCTTAAGTTATCCACAAGAAAATGGTGGGGAGAGGGAAGCTTTAGTTTTGAAAGCTTTTTTTTTTTTTTTTTTTTTTTTTTCTCTCCAGGTTTTTCTTGAGCACAGCAGCGTTTCAGTGTCTGCCTGCCATTAGTTGCCCCACTACCAAGTCAGGAGGGTCAGTTAAACTTGCGTGAGGCAGAATTTCTTTATCTGAATCTACGTGGTTCACATAAATATATTCTTGTTTCCTTCTTTCCCTAGGATTATTCTTCTCCCAGTATTGAATGTTTCAACGGACACCGTTTAAGATCAATGAGCAAAAGCATCCTGCGGTGTTCAGTCTCCAGCTTTGAAGAAAGTATGGCGATACTGAGGGGAAATGTCAAGAGAAGATGCTTTTCAAGGTACTGTATTTCTATATGTTCAATCTCTGTTCGATTTGTAGATTGAAAAGCAAGAGAGAAAGCATGTGCAGTGAGTTGTGGCCTGATAAACCTCCGGCTAAAATCAGCAGAGGCCTGTGAGCATGCTGATGGCGTACCAGTACCTTAAAACTAGAGTCCCTCTTCTCAGTGAAAGTCTCCCGCTTTTCTAAAAAAACCTGTTTTTTTTTTTTCCCAACCCCTTTGAGGTGTTCTTGTGGTTTAGCCCGGCCGGCAGCTAAACACCACACAGCCCTTCTGCAACCCTCCCACCTCCCTCTCTGGAACGGGGGAGAGAAATGGGAAAGTGAAGCCCACGAGTTGAGATAAAGACAGTTTATTAAGACAGGAAAATAATAATGATGATGATGATGATGATGATAGTACTGCTACTGGTAATGTGTACAAAACAAGTGATGTACAATGCAGTTGCTCACTACCCGCTGACCAGTGCCCAGCGTAACCCCTAGCAGCCCGGCTGCCCCGCCCTATCCATGGTGCAGCGTGTTGCCATAAGGCATAGAATTCTTTGGCCAGTTGGGGTCGGCCATCCTGAGTCTGTCCCCTCGCAGCTGTTGCTGTGCGCCGATTCTGATCGCCAGTAGGACAGTGAGACACCGAAAGGTCCTTGGCTTGTTGTAAGTACTGCTCTGCAGCAATTGAAACATCGGGGTGGTATCAGCACTCTTCTAAACATCCTTTCACACATTCTAAGCCAAAACATAGCAACCTACCCGCTACTAGGAGGAGAACTAACTCTGTCCTAATTGAAACCAGGACATGTATCTTTTCCACTTGGGTGCTATTGCTCATAATTTTGAGAATTCAACACGAGCAAGCTAGGAAATGTGGGTACATACAGAACCGCGTGTATATGGCACGCAACAGACTTGGGATGTGGATCCTGCGTGAGGCCTACAGGCTTCTCTTTGTATACCATGGAGCACTGGCTTGTAAACATGGTGAAATTTCCCATCCTTGATGGGTCTAATACAACAAGTCTTTTCTCCCTTCTCTGCCCTGTCCTCTTTCTTAATGTAGGCAGTTGAGAAAGCCAAAATTGGAACGAAAAAAAGAATATAACACAGGTAAGTGGCTGTAAGTCCCCGGGATACCTATTTACGCTGGTTACTGAAGAGGATGGCACTTGGTCACTCCATGGCTTTCATTTGGCCCCAAAGCCTTCTGTAGTCATCTGAATTCACTCCTCAGTGACTTTTCTGTGAAGAGAGGTAGGTGCAAATAGGAGATTTTATGAATTCCTTGGGGAGGGAGCAGTGTGAATTGCAGCTTGGTAGGCACAAAGCAAACTGTTCTAATTGTGCAAAGTAAATCGATACTTGATAAGTTCAAACTTAGTTTTATAGCTGGCAAGCACAAAAGTAAACCTTAGCTGTGATCCTAGCAGCACAGTGGTGTAGCTCTTCCCTTCCCCTTGTCCTCTTGTCTCTTTTAATGACAGTGCAAGCAACAAACCTGTGCCAAAGGGTGCTGTATGGCAAACAATGGGCAGGCTTTTTTCTAAAAAGCACGAGTTTGAGTTATCTGGTGTTTGGGTGTTTCTCTTGAAACGATTCTTCCCTCCTTGAGCTGTTAGATCCTAATGCAGGAAATGGAAGTGCTGCATGCATAAACAGAGTAATCAAACATACACCTCTTAGGAAGAGGCTTGCAATGTCATAGTGTTTGTTTTGAGCACTGTTAGATACAGTTTGACATGAATGGAGTGAAAACACCTTAGAGAAAGGTGTTGATTGTTCTCACTTTTCCAAGACAGAAATAAGTGGAGTAGATTTCCCTCCTGCATGGAACAAAAGTTGCACGTTTGTTTTTGTCTGGCTAGCTTTCAGTCTCTTTAAAAATTTCCCCACAGGTCCCAGTTTTAAGTAGACAGTTTAAACGTGCAGAGCGATAAAGAAGTGGAATGCAGTGGTTGTGACAACAACTTCTGATCTGAAATGTAAAGAAAAATCAATCCACTTCAGGGTGCCTTTTTTGTTTGTCTGTTTACATTTTACAAGAGCAACGGTGAAATAAGGAGAATCCCATCTTCACTGTTTCAAAATACTTTGTTTCTGCGTTTCAGTCAGCAGAACATTGAGGAGCAGAGCTGGTGCAAAAACTGTGAGACGAGTCCACGGAGAAAACAGGGACTTGGAGCTGCGCCGCAGCTGTAGAGTCGGACACAGTCAGTACTCGACTACTAACTCATCCATTCTATTTGACAAACTTATGACAAAGTAAGTCATCTTTTCTTGCAGACCTCTTAGAATGATCTTTCTTAGCAAGCCTTTGCACTATGGCATGATGTTGGCCTCGACTTGCTCTTTATTTTGACAGCAAAGAGTTATGGCTGCTCCTGGCATTTCCTTCATGTTTACAGGGAGACACCGTTACCTGGCTAGATAAACAGATTTTCTTGAAGGTGCTATTTCAGCATATAAGAATTGATTTAAAAAACAACAACAACAACAAAAGTGCTTCATGGCTTACTAGTTTTGTAATCTCACATTTCTCCAGGAATACTTGATTTGCTGCATTTCACCATTACACTCGTCAGCACCGCTGATTCTGGTTTATCACTATTTGCATTGCAAATATCCTTGTCCAAAGCTTAAACTGATGTATGCACTGCTTGAAAACAAAACCTGAAGTTGCAGAGCAGAAGACTCAAGTCATTATGTTAGCAGCTGTGTAACCATACTGCTTTCCAAGCATAAGATGTCCAGCTTATTTTGTTTCTATGAAGAGTTTAAATGGCTCCCGTTAAGCAAAGATGTCCCCACACTGATACTTACTATTAAGCAAGGATTCCACCTCCTTTGGCTGAGGTCTGCTCCCTTACTCACATTGGAACATTCATCCAAGTAGCCTGCAATTCCACACTGTCGGGGGAAAGTCCATAGAATAGAAAAGGTTCCTCCAGTCTCTTCCTCAGCCTTTTTTTGAAGCATGCAATAAAGCAAAACATTCAGAGGCTGCCCTTCCATGCAAAACAAGGCAAATTAGTAAGACAGGAGCCACAAAACTGATTGTCCTTTAAAGTTAAAATGAGATTTGAAATAGATCGAGTTAGCAAGTGGTGTAAGTCTGTAGCTAAGTCTGGTTTTGCCAATGCAGCACAATTCCCTATCACGTAGCCAGAGCTGCTTCTGTAGCTCCAAGAAGCAAAACTGCTTTGACAAAATACTGTGTCATCAAAGCATTCGTTGGCTCAGTAGGCACGGCTCAGGTTCAACAAGTTTGTGAAAAAATGAGTACTAACAGAAGCAGCAGGGTCCAAAGAAACACTTTATGTCCCCACTGCGAAATGAGGGGCTTTACCTTGAGTGTTATGCACACTGTCAATAGAAAAGCACTGTAACAGAATCTGCCACGGCAGTTTGCATGTTACTGAAAGACCATCAGAGTGGGACTGCAGCAAGATCATTGCGAAGTTACAAAAAAACCATGTGGGGGTGGGAGTTTAGTTGCGTTCGATAACACAATCTTAGATAAAGATTTTGGTCTTAACGTAAAAGTAAGGATGTCTACTGATCTCTTCAACTCCAACAACTGAAGCCCAAGTCTGAAAAATCGCCTTTAAGAATGCAAAGAAAATATTTAACTCTTCTGTATGTTCATACTTTGCTATCAAGCAAAGGAATGAATGCTGATGCCTTAACTATGTAGGGCTGTAGCTTTAAAAATGTTAAATGTACGTGAAATTATTTGGGGGTGTTTTCACATGCAAAGCCTAATGCAGTGCATGCAAGCCCTGTCATCTTCTTCGTCTAGTAGTGTCGCGTTAAGGGGTGTAGCCGATTGATCGTCATGGGTCCCGTCGGATTCAGGGTGCTGAACTATCACGGTCACGGATTCACCAACAACGCAGTACGGCCTCGCTCTAGTCGCATTCAAGGAGAACTCTCACAGCTAGGAAGAATGCAATTAAGTGCAATTTCTTACGGCGACAGGTACACAGGTTCTTTGGATTGTCAGTGATAAATTCACTGTCTGCAAAAGCAAGCTAGCATGCATGAAATGCACAGGTACACAGCCTAGGTATTAAGACATTAAAAAGCATCAAAACTCTAGAGATTTCTAAGATTCCACAGAGACGCCTGGTATAAGCAAGCGTTCAGATCTTACCCCACGGCGTCCCAATGGAGTGGGGGTGGGGGAGTGAGAGGCTCAGCCTGTCGAGTGATGTCAGAAGGAATCCTTCCTGATAGTATCTTCCCTAACATCCCCTTTCTCTTAAAGCAATTGATATTATTTTCTATCTTTAAGGTGGAGCTTGAGTGACTCTAGTCATGCATATCTTGGTTGTGCTTGGTAGAAATGATCTCACTTGCGTTTAAAGGTACAGGCTCTGAGAAATTCCGAGGGCGTGCTCAGTGAGGGGTGGTTGCACCTTGGAGGCGGGTAGCTTTTGGGATGGAGGTGTGCTTATGATGCCTAGTCGCTTAAGGCGATTACTCCACAAGTAGTAACTTAGTGTTGATTTAACTACAGCATATCTAAAACATAAGAAGGATGTTAGTATGGAAGAAGCCGATGAAACCAGTCCTTAAATCTTACTACTTATTGTGCGTGAGCAGACTGGCGTGAGTTTTAGCTATACTGGCAAATATCAAACCACACCTGTGTCGTCCCAAAGCTGGGAAAAAAAAAAAAAAAAACAAAACCAAGGAAATGTTGAAGCAAATAGGGAGGCCTGTAGCTTGTGCAGTCTTTTAGCTGAGAAAATAAAGAAGGAGAGAGACAGGTAGCCTTGAGCTAGCAGAAGCAAGGAAGAGAAGGGCTAAAAGGGAAAAAACAGGAAGGAGAACACCAGCTCCAGACTGACCTATAGTAACCTTTTTCTCATTAAGGGTCATTAGCACATTAAAAATCACACCTGTCAAAATGCTAATCTATGCTAATGTGGGATTCGGTGTGTGTCCCCCCTCTCCTGTTCCCCCTCCCCCCTGGTATTCCTCTGTAATGCACAAGCTCAGTGGAGATAAGTTAGGTGAGCTGTAATAACCAATCCAAAGGAGCCAAAGAGAGAGTTTTCACAAGTTTCCTGTGTATAAATGACGGTGATTCGAGTCAGAGGTGTGCTTGCTTTGCGAAAGATGGCCAAGTACCTGACTCTGCAGAGTTCTATAAGTAATTATATAATTAAAAGACCTTCGTGTGCATTCCGACTCTGGGTGCTTATTGGCGCGGTGCACTCTGCACGAACCTGCAGACAACATCTGTACTCAGTGTCATGCCTACAGAGAACCCTTTACTGTTGGGACCTGCATATTTTTCTGTGCATTCAACACAACCCCTTTGGCACAACTAGTTAACCACGTAGCTGCCAGTCCACCACTCAGTTGCACTTGTGAAGAGGAAAAGCTATTTCCGTCTACTGGAGGAGCACATCCTCTAAATGCAAGCTTCACTCAGCTGGTCATTTACTGCAGGACAAGATTTGAAAAGTGTTGTTGAGTTCTGGGTTTCCTGCTTACAGGAAAAATTAAGTGCTAGATCGCCCTCTACTCCGCTTTGTCTGCTGCATTTAATGAGATTAAACTGATTTCGTTTGCTCCTCCGTTTATGGACAATGAGCTGAAGGAACAGGTACAGCACATTAGCCTGGAATGCCTTCCCTCCCAACCAAAGTAAACTGGAGCTGTAACTAACACAAGCAGAAGCAAGGCTTCCGTGTTTTCAGCTGAATAAAGTTCCAACAAAATCATCCTCTGGGATTTGAAGCTTACTTCACATGACATGCCAACGACTCTTTTCCCTCTATTGTAAAGCGGATCCCTGCTGTTAGTTGCTCTAGAAGCAAAGGAATCATCGGTTTGGTTACCAAATAGCCGCTTCTGCAAACGAGAAGTGTTGTGCTCTCTCTTCCCTTTGAATGACTCCACACTTCTCATCAGCTACTGGATTGCTGACCTAGAATCAGAGAACATCCCAAGGTGGAAAGGACTCCCAATAATCACCAAGTCCAACTCGTGGCTCCACACAGGACCACCCCAAAGTGAGACCCGATGTCTGAGAGCATTGTTCAACACTTGTTGACCTCCGTCAGGCTCGGTGCCATGAGCAGTGCCCTGGGCAGCTGTCTCAGTAGCCAGCCACCCCCTCAGCGCAGCACCTGAGGCGCACGGGGCTCGGCGGGGCGGCCCGGGAGGGGAGGACGGCGGGGCGAAGTGGCAGCTCCCTCAGAGCCGTCTCCCCGCCGCCTCGGCCGCATGTCGTGGCTTTTTCGTGTCGGGGCTTTTTCATGTCGTGCCCTCGGTCTCTCGCCGTGGGTGAGATGCTGCTCCCCAGCGCGGACCCCTTGCGCGCGGGGCGGCAGGAGGGAAACCCCAACCCCAAAGCCCTCCCGGCAGGGAGAGCTCGGGGTGAGGGCCGATCCGGCACCGACAGTAAACACACGCCGGAGGAAACGCTCTGGTTTTAGCCATGAGCAGCGCGGCCAGGTTCAAAAGGCGTCACGCTGGAGCTCCGAGTTCGGCGGCGTTCCGAGGCCGTTGTGGCGGTTGTGGAGACGGCCCCGGCTGAGGTGGCTGCTGCTGTCGCTGCTGTCCCCTCTGTCCCTGCTGTTGCCGCTGTTGCCGCTGTTCCCGGACCTTGGAGACCCCCGGCGGCTCCCTGTGCCAGGCCCTGTGGCCCCGGGGAGCTGCCCGCCGCCTCGTCGGCCAGCCCGGCAGCAATCCTGCCAGCACAGAATAGCCCACTGCGTTTCAGGGTAAAGTGACGATTAATTTCTATTTCCTGGCCTGGGTGCTGCTTTCTTCTTTAAGGAAGCTTCAAGGTTAAAGGTTCAACTCAGTTATGTCAGGGTTCAACTCCGTTTCGTGAAGGGGCTCTTGTACGAAAGCTTAAGCTGGGATTGACTCTCTGCTAAGCGGAGGCCAAACGTGGACCTACTGAGAAGCAGGTCCTAAGTGATAACATTTTCTAAAGAGACTGCTAAACACATCTGAAGAGTGCTGCTGCAGAACTCTGAATGGGGGGATAGCAACTGTCTTAAGTGATCTGGAATCTTGAATTTACTTTTCAATGGACAAGAGGTGTGTCTCTCAAGGCAAACAAAGAGAGGAGTAACACCCTCTCTTGTCACTCATGTCAACATAAATTTATGCTCAGAGCGTAGGTGTAGGAACAGCATCGGTATGTATATGGAACATCGGGAGAGGAAGCTCTATCGGTATTTACAGTTTTTCTACTATCTTGCCAGAGAGACGTCATCTCCAAATGAGAAATGGATGTATTTTGAAACAGTGGTGGTGGATCGGATTTCTTCTTTCTAGTGTTAATATTTGCTCTTGAATCGTACTTAATACCTGGTAACACCTCAATCAGTTGTCAAAAATAAGCTTAAAAATGTGTAAGGCTTATCTCATTGGTCAGTATAAAGATCAAGGTCTTCGCTTCGCTTTGCTTCCCTTCCCTTCCCTTTTTTTCTTTTTTTTCATTTTTTCTTTTTTCTTTTTTCTTTTTTTCTTTTTTCTTTTTTTCTTTTTTTCTTTTTTTCTTTTTTTTTTTTTCTTCTTCCCTTCCCTTCCCTTCCCTTCCCTTCCCTTCCCTTCCCTTCCCTTCCCTTCCCTTCCCTTCCCTTCCCTTCCCTTCCCTTCCCTTCCCTTCCCTTCCCTTCCCTTCCCTTCCCTTCCCTTCCCTTCCCTTCCCTTTCATTTTCCCCAGTATTGTTTTTCTGTTCTCCTTCTCACTGCAGTCTTGATTTTGTTTCTTGTCCCTTAAGTATGTTTCCAATGTGTTGCTGAAACATTTTCCCTTTCAATCCTAAAAAAGGAGCTGTCACTGGTGAAGATCGGAGCTTATCCCTGAGCCCAGGAGCTGTCACCTTAGTCTTCCAATCGGACAAGGACGACTTCATTTCTCATGTAAATGCATTTGTCAGGTTTGCGTATTGTTTTTTCAGGAATGGAAAGTGTGTATAGAATGGATTTAAAATCAATTTTAAATGTAAAACGTCAAGGCAAAAAAGTTCTAATTACAACCTCTGCACACAATTTGCCAGCTGTGGGACTAGGAGTTTTCTTATTTACTGTGTTTTGTTTAACGTGTCTGAAGTTTAATGGACAGCAATCAAGGCGTGCTAGAAATCTGAAAGCACTTTATGCTTTGTTCTCTCCGTCATTTTGGTATAACAAACTAGCTTATGTTTTAAACCCTCCATGAGGGTAGTGGTTTCCCTAAAGGTAACAAGTCCCTGTGTGCTACAGTAAGACAGTAACAAAACATGAAGTATAGAAGTTCATCCTGTCATTATTCAGCTTCTGCCTATGGACACACAACTACGCTTATTTAAAGCGGTATCACCTTGAAACCTAATCAGCATTTTAAAAAGGACTTTGTAGCAGTTATTGGCTTTTGTCCTGGAGGGCTGAGGTTTGTTTTGTTTTGTTTTACATTCAGCATTTCTGTTTCTAGCTTACATTCCCCTGTTGTTTTGCATGAGGAAAGCGTGCAACTTTAGAAAGGAGAACGGAAAGAGCTGCTTTTTAGTCTAACTTTTCAGTTTTTCGTAGGAGTTTTAAATGTGGTAGGAGTAAAACACCAGAAGTACTGCTGCCAAAGTTATATTCAAACTCGTCTTTCTTGGAGAAGCAGAAGAAGCCCAGGGAGAAATGAATTTGCAAACATGCTCTTCATGCTCTCCTTTCCCAAGATTTCTCTGAGATATAGCCCATCCTCTGTGGGTTTTGAGGTATATGGTTCCCAGGAGTGAAAAGGAGGGCCAAACATCTCTCCTCTTGGATCTCAGCATGCCAGGGCTTTGGTGTACTGCCACTTACAGCTCCGCTTTTTCACCTGGAAAAAGCGACCGCATGATGTAGACTGAGGAGCCCTCACAGATTAACTTGCTATCACCAAGTGACGCCCATGAAAGGTGTATTTAAAAGCTAGGCTCATTCTAGAATCACAACAAACCCCTCATGACTGGTGCAGTAGACAGTGAGGTAGAGGGCGAGCCCTGGAAAGACAGAAGAAAAGTAGCAGTGAGTTCTGGGTACCTTTGTGCAGACGAAACAGAAAAACGCAGGCAGTGAAGTAATAGTGTTCCGTTACTAATGCCAGCAATAGATAATTGCAACAATTATCTATTAGATCATAGGTACTAATTAACAGATAATTGCGCAACTCCGGAAATCAATAAATAACTGATTCCCCTCAGAGAATGTCTTCTACATTTTTATATTAAAAAGACTCCAGAGTTGTAATGGATTAAAATCCTACGGAAGGGAAAGAAATGGCATCAGCCACTAGTTCTGCAGAAGCAAAAAGTAATACTGATAGAGTTTAGATGGAAATTTTCACTTTGTGTGTTTAGTTTGGGGATTCTTTTTAAATCATTCATACCAGCGATTTAGTTCTTAAGGCTGTTTCTTTGAGATTAAGTGACAGGACTTCTGTTGCTCTTTTCTTCTTGGAATGCTTCTTGATAGTCTTACATCAACCAGAACTTCTGTCTCTGTCGCAGATGTGAACAATGACCGTAGCTAAGAAGCCCAAATCTTCAAAGCCTAAAAAGCCCTCTTCAAGGCGGTCTGGCAAATCCAAGAAACCAAGTCCTAAAATACTGATGTCACGCACCGCCAACTGGGGCCGGATAGTGCCTGCAGAAGATTCAAGCCAAGTCTCTGTGGCCCAAGGACGTGGAGGTGCTATTTACTGTAGATCATCTGAAAAATCTAAGGCTTTTGCCCCAAGAGATCTAAGTAAGTGTGCGTTCTATCCTGCCTCCATTGTCTTCAAAGCAAAAGTAGAAAATGCAGTTCTTACTTGTTGCACTGCTAGAGAAGGGGACTACTGTGAAGAAAGACTTCAAAAGCGAATCCCCTAAGGCAACTGAAGTGACTGATGTTACAGAAATTAATTTTGATATATTTACAGTCAACAGAGAAATATGGGGAGCTTTTTGTAATGCACAGATTCCTCCATGTCTTTTCTGTTTTGCAGAGAAAAGTGTTTGATTGTTGCTATTCACAGCTTCCATTTTTCACAGGTTTTTTGAAGGATAACATTGCTCAGGAAAAAATCTGGTATCTGTAGGGGTACTGTCATTCCTAGTTCCTAGTTTTTACGTTTTTACCGTATAATTTCAAGTCTAAGTTTGTGGTTTAAGTTATAATAAGGAAAAAAACAGTAGTCGAGTTAATCAGGTTAAAGATTATAGATGGAGAGGAACTTGGCATTAGGTGCTACAAACAGAATGGCAGTTAGCCTTGCCTTAGAAAAATTAAAATGGTTGACTAAAGGTTTTTTTTTTTTTTTTTTTTTTCCCCCAAAACATTGTGTTGACCAGCCAATTTGAATTTGGTGGTATTAAAGCTGTCTGCAATAAGTTTTTCTGGTTTGGATTGTAGCTAGCTCCTCTAGGTGCTCCTGCAGAATAGTATTTTTTTAAATACCTTTCTTCGAAACAAACAAACAAGATCTCTTTTTAAATTTAACTTTCTTGCAGTCGTTAATGATGGAATTGCTCCGCCACAGAGCCTTCTTTTTCCACCTGAGAAGATTTGTATGGATTGGCGAGAAACACAAAGTGTTGGAGTTGGCCTGTACAATCTTGGCAACACATGTTTTCTTAATGCTACTCTACAGTGTTTGACCTACACACCCCCACTTGCCAATTACATGCTTTCTCTTGAGCACAGCCAGTCATGTGAGTACTTTCTAACAGTATTTTGAATCTGTTGGATAGCTCTGAAGGTGAAAGAACAGCAGTGATTCTGTGAGATAAGCTTATTTGCCTGATTTTACCTGTAGCAGCTGGCTTTGAGCACTGTATTAGCAGTGGGCTCCGAATAGCATATGGAGTGCAATTAATGCACCATGTTTTATTTATTTAGTTATTTGTTTGTTTGTTTGTTTGTTTGTTTATTAAAGGATCATTTATTGCTTCATGGGAATAATGAAGTGCATTGGACAGTAATGCATTTAGTAGTAATTTTAGAGAGTAATACATTTTGCAGCCTGTGGAGTTCACATTCCTGTCAGCCTTTACAACTGCGACTTTGCAGTAGTCTTTTAGATTTCTCATCACAAAATGCATTTGAATACAGGCTTAGTGGATATTTTTCTTCTGTCAAGTTGTGTGAAATGAAATGTTACAAGACTGTTGGGACATTGGCATCTTGGGAGAATAGAATGTAGCAAGGAGAGTGGATATTGTATCTATAGTTTAAATTGTACTTAGATGTTTGTAGTTCTGGATATTTCGCTGGACTGGGATGCTTTGCTCTTTCACTCTTCAGGTCGTGAACAAGATTTTTGCATGATGTGCACGATGGAGACTCACATTAACCAGGCCCTGCGTTGCACTGTTGATGCCATCGAGCCTACGCATGTTATCAGTAATCTCAGTCGTAAGTGGCTTCAGATGTGTTTCTTTTCGATAGCTTGTAATCTTCAAATAATTATTTGATGTGTCTAAGTGGTTTTAACACTCCAATGAAGAGAGATTTTAGAAATACAAGAATGATTTCATTTTTAAATGAGGTCAATACTATCATCTTCTTATTTAGGAATAGGACAACATTTCCGTTTTGGCAGTCAAGAAGACGCACACGAGTTCTTGCGCTATACTGTTGATGCTATGCAGGAAGCGTGCTTGAACGGAAGCACCGAGTAAGCATAAACAAGTTCACTTTCATACATTCTCTAGCACCTTCTAGTCCTTTATTTACTCTCAGAAATGATCTCTAGCACCTTTTAGTGCCTTATTTACTATCAGCAATGCAAGTCTACATCATCCTTGGTTTTCATCAAACTCTTTGAAGAGTTAACTCTGTGCCTTAAATCTTCTGAGGTCTGATTATAATTTATTTCCAGATTGGACAGATCTTCTCAAGCTACCACCATCATTCATCAAATATTTGGAGGATTTCTAAGATCGAGAGGTACTTGAAAAAATATTCCTGTCCTTAGAACTGATCTGTGTCTTTTGTCGGTAGTAAAGCAGTCTGTAGTTTGTCTAAAGTAGTATCTGTCAACAACTTGAATTTGGACAGTTAGTCTCCTTCACATAATGTTAAGCATTTATATTTTGCTTCCAGTGAAGTGCTTGAATTGCAAAGCAGTTTCGGATACGTATGAGGCATTTCTTGATATCACTTTGGATATAAAGGTAAGATGTTTTCTAAATATAATTCATGATGTTTAAGTACATGCATAACTTTCTAAATTAAACTTGTTTAACTTAAAAAACCAAACCACATATAATGTTAAAACATAAGAGCTTGGTGGTGCTAAGGAAGTGGATTGGACTTTGTCCTTCTGTGGAACCCATGTAAATAGTCTCCACATTTGCATTGGGTTTAAGGGGAAGGAATTCTCTTTCTGCAAAAATGATAATGCTGTCATACTTCTTTGTTGTTCTACCTCAATATACATCTAATTGTTAGACTGATGAATTTGTCCCCAGTATTGATGACAAAGCACACTATAGATGCTGTCTAGGCTACTGGAAAAGTATTTGTTCCAAAGTCAAATGCCTTCCAGGTGAGGTCAATGCTGAGCATGCTCTTTCTGCCTCCTTCTTCACAGTGCTCCTAGTAGATCGCTTGAGTATGTTAGTAAGATTCTCTTATAAACTACTAGTGTGTCTCTGGAATTTTGAATTACGGTGACTTTACGCTCTTCTTTCTCGCTGCTCTAGGCGGTTTCGTCTGTTACCAGAGCTCTGGAACTCTTTGTGAAACCTGAAGAGCTGGATGGAGAGAATTGCTATAAATGTAGCGAGTAAGATTTTGACGGATTAGGTCTTAATCCTAGATGTCAGTTTTCTATGTTGCATGACTCTGTTGGACTACCTCTAAACTTTGGATCTACTTACAAGTTTTGTGGAAGTTTATAAAAGACTTGGATTTTTGTTTCTTTGGAGGGGGGAAGTCTTGTTCATAGGCATTCCCTATGGGTTTGCAATTCTCTGGCTTGTATTTTGCCATCAGAATTCAAAAAGAGGTGCTTTTGTTCTTTCTATTTATTAGCTCTCGACAGTACTTTTCTTGATGTAAACTGCCCAGTTTCCGTTGTTCTCTGGGCTAGTGGCTAATTTTCACTGCTTACGCCGTAGGTCCTACCTTGGAGCGGGCAATGTGTCAAACTGAACTATTTTGTTTCAAAGGATGGCAGATGGTTTCAGTGTCTTTCCAGACAAGCTCAGTACATGAAGACTTCCTACTGTTAAATGTCTCCCTCCTGTAGAATGACCATGTGCTTCTGTTGTATTTTTGATGTTGATAGTCGACCTATGTTGGAGATTATTTGCAATTTCTAGTCCTGGGGACCAAGGCTCTCTCGTTCCGCTTTCAGTATTTGTATTTCCCTTGAAAGCTGAAAGAATGTATCCAGGATTGGAGTTCAAATAGCCACTTTTGTAGACCAAGAAATGGTACCTTGCCATCCAACCTGGTAATACCCTTTCGTGAGAGATTCCTGTTCCCGCTATGCTCTGAGTTGTTGGGAAAATTGACCTTCTTCTCTGTATTAACAAACCTGACACGCAGTGCATGGGTTTATGAAAAGAAAAAAGACCAACCTATTATGCAAGTAAATATCATTCAAATAGCATAGGCATGCGTGAGACATTAAAAGGAGTTTGTTTTGGGGGCGAAAAAAGAAGATGCCTTCAAACACTTCTCTCTGCTTGTTTTTAAGGTGTAAAAAGATGGTTCCTGCGTCCAAGAGATTTACCATACACCGTTCTTCCCAGGTTCTCACAATATCACTGAAAAGATTTGCAGATTTCACAGGTGGAAAGATCAACAAGGTATATTTACCACTGTAATGCAACTATATCATTGTGTAATGGGACATCCCCCAAAGCTGAAAGTTGTTAATATTTTCAGACAATAATTGTAGACTAACGACTATGGCTTATTCTTTCTCTTAATATCAATAAAGTTCCCGCTTGACAAGAAGCATATGCTTTCCTCTGAGAAGGCTGATTCATCAGGAAACAGTTCTCTGCAACTTCTAGTCTTAACCATTGTTTATGGGAAGACTTATTTGTAGTGAATCAAGAAATATATTCTAGAAATATATTCTAGAAATAAATTCTAGTCTGTGTTTTTTGGAAGTGTTTTTCTCTGGCTAGTCCACGAAGTACTCTGGGATAATTTTTCTATCTTCTTGGTGTCTCTTTAGGAGGTGAAATATCCGGAGTATTTGGACCTGAGAGCCTACATGTCGCAGTCAATGGGAGAACCACTGCTCTATGCCTTATATGCGGTGCTGGTACATCACGGTGTCAACTGTCACTCAGGACACTATATATGCTATGTAAAGGTAGAAGTCAACAGCATTTCTAACAGGGTAAAGGTTGTGCTGGCAAACCAATTAAAGCATGACTAGCAGCTACTGTTTCTAGGGAAAAAGATTTCATTATATTTTTATTTGACATGTGTGTATTTTGTTCCTATCCATGATTTCATTTGGAAAACGTGCAATTCACCTAAAGAAATCGTTGTCTTTATTTGCAGGCTGGTAATGGACTTTGGTATCAGATGAATGATGCTAAAGTAGTGCGTACTGACATTAAAAGAGTTCTTGGTCAGCAAGCTTACATACTTTTTTATATCAGGTAATAACAAATCTTAAAATGTGTTCAGAAGAGATTTACTTTCCCGTTATTGATATTTTTCTGTTTTGCAAGTGTTTTTCTTGCTATCCGGGGAGAAGATTATTATTTGTCTAATTCAGTTCTGTCTAACCTGAAATTCTCTGTGTCGTTTATTATCTTTTGTTGCTTGGCCTTAAACTGCAGCACTTGTGTAAATTGCTATCTATGTGTTATCTGTAGCTGGCTAATTTAGAGAAGGAGAGAAATGAAGGTCATCTGTGGTGTAAGAATGAATTATTGCTCTGCAAGTGATAGTCTTAGTAGGAAGACTGTTCTCTACTTTTCAGTCTGTAGTCTTGGCGAAGCCTTCTGTAGAGAAGGCTTCCATATCGTATGAGCTGTTCCTCTAAAATGATAGGATGGGATTTAATCCAAGAGTAGGCTGAAAGAAAAACTAAACTACGATCACTGCTCTTTTCTGAAGGCGCTATGATTTGACACTTGGAGAACGTGCGTTTTACTTGCCAGCACCATCTTATCCCTGTTCATTCCCTCCTGGTCAGCAGGGGACTAATAGTAAGCAGGCTGGATTTATGGGACCACGACTTCTTCCTCATATGATTAAGGTAATTCAGGGAAGTGGGAGGGCAGATAACGGCACCAAACTGCTAGTGGGTTTGGGGTTTGGTGTGGGGTTTTTGGTTTGGTTTTCGGCATCTTAGTTTTGTTTTCCTTCCCACGCTGCAGCTTTCTTCACAGCCCTCATGCTACAGCCAGAGTCACTCAAACAGTGGTTACTGCTAAATTGTGCAGCCATGCAACTCCATTACTTTATAGCTCCAAGACAGCTTTCTAAAGCACAGAGAGCTACGCTCTTTGACAATTTAAGCAGAGTGTACTAATCCTCAAATCATTTAAAAGAGGACTTGTTTTTCCTATCCTCGTCACTTTAGCTAAGACAGGGAAAACTAAATGTCTTATTCCTGAGCACCAGAACAATTATTTCAGGCTTTTCAGGGTATGTTTAAAGGGGAAAATAAATATATTTGGGAATAGCAGCAGGTAATGTTAAGTTGCTTGGCTGGTTTTCAAAGATGATGTTAATTTGATACCAATCTGCAGTAAACCAAAAGCAGGAATTGAATACGCTTATTGGACTTGCATTTATCCTTAAAGGGCAGTGTGTTTTTCTTTTTAGGTGTTAAGACCATTTGTAGAAACACTCAGTAGGAGAGTTTTGTGTTTCAAAATGTTACATGCAGTGTTTGCGTTAATCCATCTTGCAATTTCTTCTTTTTAAATACAGAATTCAAGCCGTTTAAATGGAAATGGATCCATAAAAGAGGACGCAAAGACCACTGGTGTCACCCTAAAAAGGCCATCTTCAGCACCACCAATGGCCTGTGTTCAAAACCAGGCAATTACCAGGCCTTCAATGACTGATACGTCAAGAAAACAGAAGATCACCATCAGTATTCACAATAAATTGCCTGCTCGTCAGACTGTGTCACAGCCTGACTGTCTTAGCAGTGCTGTGGAGGATGAAGATCTCTACCAGGCTGTTCCTTCATCCACAATTACAAATTCGGTAATGCAAATGAAGCAAATGCAAACAAACAAAAAAGTTTCTGATGAAATTTTTGTGGAGCCAACAGTGAATGAAAATCCTAAACTCAGCTCTGATAACACAGTCCCTTATGGTGCAGAATCTTCAGGAAAATCTGAGGAGGAGTCAAAGGGCTTATTTCAAAGGAATTGCAATGCAATGTCCTCTAATGGAATTTCGGTTGGAAAGGTAGTCCGTACATTGCAGCATTCCAACTCTTCCTGTCAGAATGCTGACAAAGGAAGATCCCAGCATGAGCTGCCAAAAACAGATTCACTAAATGGTGCTATTAGGTTAGTTAATGAATCTAAAAAAAAACGGACTGAAACTTGATGATTCCACTTGCCGAGTTGAACCTGTTAAACCTTCTGAGATGTTCTTTTCTAAAACAAATGGATTGCTTGAAACATAGATTTGCTCCATCGAGAATTTCTCACCTACGATGTATCCGGAAGTGTTTATTGTGTTCCTAATTCAGGTGAAATACTGAGAAAACACAGCACAAATGTGATCGTAAGACTTTGTTGTATTATCCCATTAGAATTTGCAGACCTGAGCTTACATTAGAACTTGTCAACTTAAGCTCAGCTGAGATAAAAATTCCTAATTTCCTAAAGTAGATTTTGGGGGGTGAGTTGGGGTTATCTTTGAAGTGTAGATAATGCATACAACTCACAGCGGTCTTGCTTACCATTTAATGGAGACATTCTGACAAGACTAGTCCTCAGTACTACTACAAATAGTATTTTTTTGTCTGCTGACTTGTGCGTTTTAATTGCAGATGCCTGGAGCTATGCCTTCAGTCAATCGAGAAGTCATCACGGAGTCCCTCACAGCCAGCCAGCTGAACAGCTTGTCAGAGGAAATGAGGTAAAATGAGCACAGTCTTATTAAGAAAAGACTTTATGGAAGTTCGTTACAGTTTTATCTGTCTACTAATAGTACTTAATGGAAGGATTTAAATTAGTACAATTCCATACTGTGTGTCCAGTGTCACGAACAGAACTAATGATCAGCACTGAGCATATCACTCTGATGCAGGTTGGTGCCTCAAGGAGAACTTGTGTTCCTTTATAGAATGTTTTTCCGTTTTTCTCCACTGTCTGGAGAAACATTGGCTGTTCCCCGCTCGCCCCTATGCCTTTTTTCTCAGAGCAGCAGGTGGAAGGAGACAGATGCGTTTGCTTTTTTAGTGCAATGGCTTCAGAAGCAAGAGGGGAAAAAGCACTTTCTCTGGGAGCTGAAGAAGGTGTCCTAATCACAGGAGAGGTTTCTAAATGGCATATCTTTGCGAGCGTTCCTGTAGTCCGGAGGTTTTTGTTTGTTTGTTCGACGTTGGAAGGTTTTACTCTTAATATTCACGTCCTTCAGCAGAAGTGAGAAATGGGTTTTTATTTTATGCAGTGTTGCGGAACCTCTGAAATCTCCTGGGAATGATGAATACCTCGCCCAGTACCAATGTGATGACCGTGGAGACAAGAAGAAACCAAGAAGATCAAAAGAACGTGACCTCATTTCAAAAGAAACCGTTTTGTACGGCAAAGAGTCTTGTGAGCCTGGTGAGAAATTGCGGCAAACTTCCTCTCTCAAGTGTGACACTGAATGTAGCTCTAAAAACCTTTCCTCCTTAGCTATTGCAGATAGACGCCAAGATACAAAGGACAAGACTAAAACCACTGAGAAAGAGCATTACCGAAGCAAGAGGGAACATGCTCCTAGTGAAGAGAAGGAGAGTCAAAAAGCAGGTCCTTCCAGCAAGAGGAGGTGTTCTCAGAGCGTGGAATTTGTTGAGCAAAAGAGTCACAAGCAGGAGTACTGGGAGGGAAGCAGGTACAGATCTTTCCCTCGTGAAAGAAACAGCCCTGAGAATGGCAGAAGAGCAGTCAAATATTCAAAGTACAGATCTGGCAGTGGAGGAAGATCAGAACAAGGTAGCAATAGATACTACCGATCCAAAGGGGAAAGAAGTTGGAGCAGAGAAAGATACTATCGAGACGAAGCACGGAGATGGGAAAGATGTAGCTATTACAATGATTACTATTCACCTCATGCGACAGGAGACAGTAGAGAGAGAAAGTTCTCTCACGGCGATGCAGCCTTTGACAGATCGACTGCAACTTACTACAGCAGGTCACATAAGCATTATCATTACAAAAGCAGATGGCCTCACGGTTCCCTCTTGAGAGAGGAAGATGTACGTCGCTTTAGCACACCCCGAGCAGACTTGCATCGTTGCTCGGTACCTCAGCAACATTCCGGAAGACATTCTCGTGAAAGACATGCGCTTCCACCTGTGTCAGCTCATTTGGAGAACTGTCGCCAGAAAAATGAAACAAAAGGAAACAGAAAAAGAAAATATACCCGTGCAGAAGGTAGTGAAAGTGAAATAGAAAGGAAAGACAGAAAGATAGAAAAGGAGCTTTTAGGTGGTGAAAAAAATGCAAAAATATCACAAGTTCTGGAAGAAAAAGAAGTCTAAGGATAAACATGGAGAGAAGGATTCCAAGTAAGCAAGGATTCCAGCATACTCCGCATTTTTTATCCTAATTCTTTTCTGGGTGCTTCTCATGTCTTCCTTTTTTTTTTTTTTTTTTTTTTTTTTTTTTCCTGGTAGTTTCTAAGTTATTTAGATAGCATCAGCTGGCTGGGGATCATGTTGTTAGGTTGATCAGTGAAGATAGGAAAGCTCTTGCTGAATTGTGTCAGAGCACTAGCTTTGGACCACATAGTTCGAATCACATCCGTACACCATTCCAGATTAGGTTAAAAGATTTTTTCTGCTTGCACGTATTCCAGAGCTAGCCATTGTTAATGATCTGTGTACAAACCAGGACCTATGGTCCTTCAATCTGATGGCTTAAGTTTGCTGCATCTAAAGTAAGTTGCGTGTGCACAAAGCACCCCAAAATAGCTGGCATGCTGCAAATCATCACCTGTGGTAAAATAAATCAAGTTTCATATAGGCAACAAGTGCCACATCTTTTTTTCCCTTTTTAACTTGCATGTTTCTTTCAGACTTCATGATCTGTGTTTCTGTGCGCTTCACTTTGACAATGCCAATCGCAAGCGTAAGAAAAAGAAGAAAAAGGAGAAGAAAAAGAAGAAAAAGGAGAAACACCAGGAAAGCGAAAGGCTCCTTGGAACACTTAGATCCTCGTTTCCAGAAGATAACGCGGGAGAAGAAGGAAGAATCCCATCCTCCAGATGGCTCTTCATGTCAGTAATGCAGAAGTGAGAGCAGTAAACAACCTTACAAGGAAGGGAAGACTTCCAGTGCAGGCGAAAGCAAGAAATACAGCTCCATCACATCCAACAACTATACTAAAGGTAAGCGGCCGCAGCGTGTTTGAGGAATTCCTTTTATATTAATCTCGAGATTATTTCAAACAGTCTTGAAGTGCTTGATGACTTAACAGTCTGCAGATTTATTATCAAATCAAAAAAACCCCCGACTTGGTAGACTATTTTTTTCCCAGTTTTGAATGACCACTAGGAAAGAAGGCCTGAAATAAAGAGGTTAAAGGCAAATGGTTTTCATCTGGTTTGATGATGAAGTGGCAAACAAGAGGAAGAGTTGCAAGCTCCCTTCTTAAATTCAGTCCAGCCAAGTAGGAAAAGTAAATGTGGACAGCTGTATCTTGGCAAAGAAGATAGTAGGGAGCAAGGAGGTTTAGCAGTCAAGATGGAAGGTGATGCCATGAGGCTTACAGGCTAGTAATGTTCTAATGAATCGCAGCCTTCCTAAAAAAAAACCTGCCTGAATAATTCATGTGAATAACATACTACCTTCAGCTATTTCAGCTTCTTGCTGTACAGCTGAATGCCTTTTACGTAATGTTTGGAGAAGTAAAATCTTGGAAGAGGTTTTCATATCTTTTGCCCAGTTTGGATGATGAAGTAAATTGCCAGAGTCAGTAGATTCTGGCACTGACAAGTTTCTTCAAGCTTAAGAGCGAGTGCAATTGTTTCCAAGCATTTTTCTTTTCTGAGACAGGGAGCACCAGAAGTTGTCATCTTAAAATACGACATGGAGGGGAGGCTGGTTGTTCACACATTCTTGCCAACATTCATGCAATCTGTCCCATTATCAAGAACAAAATTAGGGACTGAACGGAGGTCTTTCAATTTCCAGTGTTGCAAAAATGGACTTTTTACGATACTAATGACAAAAGAATCCTGAGTGTACTGGACTGGAAGTATCTCTTCTAGCTGAAAAATCAGGAAGAGCACAGAAGAAAATGCCTCTGCTCTACTGCTCTTCGGGCTTCAGTGAATTCTCTGGCCAGCAGATGGCGAACTCGTTCTTTCTAAACCAGTCCAAAGTAGAGGAAGAAAGTAAACGTCTTGCATGCATTACACAAGCGCGGGGCATGGGGATCCCTGGGCTATATACGTGAAAGAGATGTTCGTTGATAAATACAGCAGTACCCACCCCACTTGGATACACTACTTGCAAGGTAAGCAGGATAGGAGGGCTGTGCAAAGCAATTCTGTTAAATTGAGGAATTCAAGTATTTCGTCAAGCCTAAAGATACTAATTAGTTTCCTTTTGGGGAAGGTCAGTCTTTCAAAGCAAAGAAAAAATGTCTCTTAAGCAGGATTTTCTGAATGGTGGAATCTAATCTGAAAAACGACCACTTCCACATGTTAATTATTTGCTAGTTTATTATTTTTAATTTTCTACTGTATTGAAGCTCTCAAAGAAGCTAGGGACAGACTAGGAGCAACGGAGGACTTGTTAGAGTGCCTTTTCAACCGGAATCATGTTCCTTTGAATAAATGAACAAGGATAGCTAGTGACAATTTGTGATTTAAGGAAATTGCAGATACGTGAGAGAAAGAGCAGCATTAAAGCAGTTAAATTCCTGCATTCCTAAGTGCTCTCTCTAGCAAGTTTCTGAACGCTTCTGTTCTGTGGCTAGGATTTGGTCAGCTTTGATCACTAGTAAAACAAGGATGCCGTCCAGTCAAACCTTCAAATGACTGTAACTTACCTAAGGGCAACCATTTGCTATCAAAGCAGGTAGCTTTGTCCTACTATTCTGTACAGCTCACCAATTTTAGCATAGAATTCAAATGTAGTCCGTTTAATGGGAGGGCTTTGGAAGCCGCCTTCTCCAGTCAGTTCAGCCCTGTAGTCAGAGAGCAGATCAATCCGTGTACAGGGTTGTGACTTCTCTCTTTGGAAAGAAAACCAGTGAGCCAGACAGTTCCATGTAGACTATCACAGCAGGGAATGACATTTCTTCCTTTTGTCTTTCAGATGCAGAGCTTACTGCTGGAAGCCTTCAATACTCAGACTAAACCTACCATCAAATCCGACAACCTTTTTACCATCGAAACGCAACAACTTCTTACCGTCAAACCCAACAACGTCTTATGACTTCTTACCATCAAAAACCCAACAACTTCTTACAATTCCTTACCGTCAATCCCAACGTCTTCTTACCGTCAAAACCGACTGCCTTTTACAGTCAAAACTGACTGCCTTTTACCTTCACAACCGACAATGCAACCTCATCATGTTATAAATGAAGTCTCAACTCCCTCTGAATTTAGTAACATAAAAGAATATTTATAAAAGGCAAGTAAACAGCGCTGGGTGCGTGGGGAGTCTATGCTCTACCACCATGCGCACCCAACTGTCAAACTTTCCAAATATATAGAGGACATTGCTGTTACATATTTACAAGAAACCCAAGTACGCCTATACATATGGATATCCTATCCCCGCTTCATATTAGAATTCTCTTTGTGGCGGTCCTTGTGGGTGAAAGGCTCACGGTTTCCCCATCACCATTAGCAACCTTTTGTTCCAGACTGCAGGAGCGGCTTCGACTGTCTCCCTCTTCTTCTGCACATGCTCTGCCCACCACAAGGTTCCCAAAAGCAACAAAACGGGATTGCTTTTCCCGCGTTTCATTAACCCTTGAAACCACACTAATAATATTATTATCATATAACATAAAACAATAAATGTTAACAGTTCTAACCAGCAACCCCCCCAGCAACTTCCGTGCCTTGTGCCTTAACAGAGGGGAAAACAAGCAACCCCAGACAGCAGGGCGTTGCCTCAATCCCCCTTCTTTATTTCCTCTAACCTCTTTACATTCCTGATGACCTCACCGTTAAGAGTCTGATGTTATCATCAACCAGGAGGCTTTCCGACCCCCATTGCCACATTCCCAAATCTCTCCCTTCTTTATTAATATCAGCCATTTTTCTGACACAAATTACCACTCCATATATAACAATCCCTCCTCTTCTTTTGAATGTCATTAATTCGTGTCCTGGCTTTGAATTTGGCCAAGGCCAATTGAACCATAAAAGAATGCTTTCACAATATTCTCTGTAAGATTTATAAACAAGTTTTTAGCAATGGTTGGAATCCCATAGTTAGCTCGTGTTTCAATTTCATGATTCCGCAGGGTGTATAATAATTGTACTTTTCCCAGTTAACCCTCCTTCATTATTAGCTCTTACTTCTATCCGCCATTGATAGGGGACCTCTTTCAGCTTGTAACTGGTTATCTTATTGCTTTCATTACATCGAGCATACTCTGGTTTCCATAGCATAGGTTTAACAGGCATAGTAGTGTTTGTTCCTGAATTCTTCCCCTCCGGGTGTTAACAATACATTCACTACAATTCTGAGACCAATAACATGTAATTAGGAGAGGTCCGGTAAAGGCCATGTTACCCGGTGGTTATTACCCTAAGGGGTTGCAGCCCTTGGTAAACCTTCTTGAGCCACAGTACTGGTCCCTTCTCCGGTCTTGCCCTCTCCCTGATGCTTCTTAGGAAATGGTCCAGACTTACACACGCAATAGTTCTTCTATTTGCGTTCAACTTTTCCACGAGTTAGTGGGGGCTCGATTCAAAGCAGATAACCAATCATCTAGGTAAATTTTCCCACCTATTATTTTAAATTTTTCAGGTAATTCAAGATGTTGTGGGTATCTCTATTGGAGGTGGCACTCCCCCTATGGGATTTTGGGGTCCCCCAATCCTTCTATTAGGGCCTTTATATGAGTTTCCAATGATGGCTAATATTCTAATCAGTACAAGATTTAATATACATACAATTAGCATCCAAAGGGTAGCTATGCCCTGATATGCTTCAAGTTCTTTTAAGCTTAACTTTCGGATCTCCAGAAGTAGACTCAACCTTCCAGGTTCCTGTTACGGGTCCCTTTACTCGTGATGCATGTGTCCACCCCTTTTCCACCGTTCTTCTAGCCGTCTCTTTCGTAGTTCAGTAAAGTCCACCTGTATTCTCTCAAATGGTCGATATGCAATTCGTCTTCCTCCAGCAGGTGCTTGCCTAATCACCTTCTTATTCACCTTTTGACATGTTAAGCATCCTTGGACGGTTTGTTTGGCTATCTCATATATTCCTACAGACCCATAAAATTTTAGAAATTGATCACTCAATGCTTTTGTTCCCCAGTGGGTTTGTAGGTGTAGCTGTAAAAGTAGACACCTAGTTTGTTCCTTTGGCAGTATTTCTCTTCCATCAGGCAGAATCCATTTTCCTTCTTTCAGTTCTGCTCCTATGGTCTTTATAATTTTTATTTCTGCTTCTGTATACTTTTTCTCTTGTGTCCCTTTTCCGTTATCCGTTTCTTGTAGGGTGAGGACTACATCATGCTTCCTAAGAGCTGCTTCCCTAGCTTCTCTATCCACTAGGTTATTCCCTCTTATGTGGAAGGCAGTTCCCTTTTGATGTCCTCTGACATGTACCACAGCAATCTCCCTAGGTCCTCTCAGTGCCTGCAATATTTGAGTAACTAAAGTTTGGTGAATCAGCCCTTTTCCCTGTGTGCCTATGAGTCCCCTTTCTTCCCAAATTTTCCCAAATGGGTGGACTATTCCATAAGCATATTTAGAGTCTGTATAAATAGTGCCACTTTTTCCTTTCAATAGTTCTAGGGCTCGTAATAATGCATAAAGTTCACATGCTTGAGCGGACCAGGCAGCGCTGAGTGGTCCTGACTCTATTAGGACCATATCCCCATTTACGATGGCATACCCTGATCTTCTTTTTCCATCTACTACTTTGGATGATCCATCAATAAATAATTTTTCCCCTGTTTCTAATTCTGTCTCCTCGAGATCGGGTCGGATTTTGGTTTGCAATTCAATCACTTCCACGCAGTTATGTTGTAGTTCTGTTAGGGGTTCCCCATATCGAAATTGTGCAGGGCTCTGTGCAGCAGCTATTTTTCATTCTAAATCAGGGGAGTCGATCAGGATGGCCTCATCCTTCAGCATCCTACTATCAGTTAACCATTTTTCAGCCTTCTGCTGGAGTACTCCCCTAACATTATGTGGAGTATATATCTTCAGAGGTGCCCTACAAGTGACTTTTCTAGCTTCCTCAATCAGTAAGGCAGTAGCCACAATAGCCTGGAAGCACACTGGCCACCCCCTCCTCACAGGGTCTAATAGTCTGGAACAATATCCCACAGGTTTCTTGATTCCTGCCCATTCTTGACTTAGCTGTAATTGCAACTAACATATGCAGTTTGGTTAGAAACATTTACAAATAAATAAAAGGGTCTTTGTAAATCTGGGAGGCTCAGCACTGGCGCTTCTGTTAACGTTTTCTTGATCAACCTCAACTTTTCCTCATCTTCCTCGTTCCACTTAATTTTTTCTCCAGTCAATTTTTCATATAAAAACTTTGCCTTTTCACTAAACCCTTCAATCCAGGGTCTACAATATCCCAAGAGCCCGAGCAGTTGCCTCACTTCCTTCTTCGTTTTGGGTGATGATAGGGCTAAAATCCCAGATACCCTGTCAGCATCCGATTTTTTCTTTCCTTGGCTAAGCCCATGTCCTAAGTACCTTACTTCTTTTTCCACGAATTGTAATTTAGATTTTGAGACCTTCAACCCTTTTTCCCTAAGAAATTAAGTAATTCGATAGTGGTTCTCCGTGTCTCTTTTTCAGTCTCCCCAGCTATTAATAGGTCATCCACATATTGCAACAATTTCACTTCCCCCTTTACCTCAAAAAGTTGTAATAATTTTTCTGAGGTTTGGCCAAATAACTTTGGGTATTCAGTAAATCCCTGAGGAAGTACAGTCCATCTAAGCTGTTGTCGCCTTCCTGTTTCAGGGTCTTCCCATTCAAAGGCGAAGTAATTCCAAGACCCTTCACTTAATGGGCAGGCCCAGAAAGCATCCTTCAAATCTATTACACTATACCATTTATGCAGAGGTGTTAGGTGGTTTAATAAAGTATATGGGTTAGCCGCCACTGGAAATTTGGTTATGGTTCGCTGATTCACAGCCCTAAGATCCTGAACCAACCTGTATGATCCATCAGCCTTTTTTACTGGCAAAATGGGGGTATTATGTGGGGACATACATGGTTCCAGCATCCCCTTTTGGAGCAACCTGTCTATAACTGGTGTTATAAATGGCTAAATCCCCAAATAGGATTATAATCAACGTTTACAATTTATTAAAGGAATAGAAGTAAGCAAACAGTGCTGGGTGTGCCAGGAGTCTCCGCTCCACCTAGACGCACACCCGTTACATCAAGATGATGATTTTTTTTTGCTCCTAGACTAATACATATTCATTACTACTTCTAAAAAAAGCAGGGTTATTATAATTAGTTCCAGAATCTGAACCCCCCTACTGGAGCATGCGTATCAGTCTCTGGTGGTCCTTCTGGGGGTCTCTGGGGGTCTCCCATACTGAAGGCTCATAGTCTTCCTCTCAGGCTTTTTTTCTTGTCCTTCTTCTTTGTACTTCTTGGGTGCATGCCAAAAGCTTGCACAGCGTTCCCTGCAAGCTTTGTCTTGTAGCCGTCCTTCAGCTTTTCCCTTCTCCTTCATCTCCTGGCCAGATATCAGGGGCTTGCATAGTGTCCCATGCAAAAGTCGTAATAGTTAGCAGTTGTTCTGAAACCCCCGGATATCAGAGACTTCAAGGAAAAAACTTACGAATACATTTTCCTTCAAGCTCTCTATTGACAAGAATTGTTCAAACATTCCTCACACTGGTTTGAGTCCTCTTTTCCCCTCCAATGGGATAGGATATTACCTAATCCTTATTGGCTGTTGTGGATCCACTATTTCTACTACCAAGGGTTCCATATCTAATTTTTCTGAATCTCCCTCTTGGTACCATACCTGTGGGTCTATTTCTCCCTCATCTTCTTGGGTTAGGGTATATAGCTGAATTTTAAATTCTCCCCCCTGGCTCTTGATTTCCAACCCTAATCTTATTATTAAGTCCCTTCCTAATAGATTGTGCTCAGCCTCAGGCACCAGCAATAGGTCATTGAGACATAGTTTCTTTTCTGATTCTATTTCTATATTTTCCAATATAGGAACCTTAAAGGGCTCCTACTACCATGGTATTCCCCTTTCCTTCCTTAACCCCTTTTGGTAATCTTCTCATAGGTGATTTCTCTGCTCCAGTATCTACCAAAAAATACACCTCTTCCCTCTGGGGACCTATTAATAATTTTATCAAGGGCTCATTCGATGTTCGGGTCCCCAAAAGATATAGCCCCTGACACCCCTAGTCTTCCTTCAACATTTCTTCATCCTGTTTCTTTTTTCTACAGTTCCTCTGAAGATGCCCCTTTTTGCCACAATAGTAACAGATAAGGATTCTATCTTGTCCATTCCATTTATCCATGGGTTCTCTTTCACCCTGTTTTTCTCCTGATCCTTTCCTGCTTTCCTGTCCACTTTGTTTTTGACTTTCCCTTATTGCTGCCACAAAAACTTGCTTTTGCCTTCTGTTTTTCCCCATCTCTCCTCACATAGACCTTTTGTGCTTCCCTCAATAATTCTTCTAATCCTTTTTCATGCCAATCGTCAAGTTTCTCCAATTTCTTTCGGATGTCTTCCCAGGATTTTGCTACCAACTGGGTTCTCAACAGTGCCCCTCCTGCAGGGGAATCAGGATCTATCCCCAAGTACATCTGAAGGCTTTTTCTCAGCCTGTCTAACCCTTCAGTTGGAGATTCGTCTCTGCACTGACACTCGTTAAAAGCTTTATTTATATTTTGTCCCCTTGGAACCGATTCCTTTATCTCTTGTATCATTATGGTCCTAAGATCCCTCATATTTTGCCTCCCCTGAGCAGCCTGATGATCCCACTTAGGGTTGGTATTTGGCCATTTCACATCCCCTGGAGGACCTCCCTGATTTTGTCTTTCCCACAGTCTCATTCCTGCTTGCCTGATCATTCCTCTTTCTTCTATAGTGAAGAGGATTCCTAATATGGACTGCATTTCTTCCCAGGTATACGTGTTTGGACCTAGGAACTGGTCCAATCTTTCGGCAACTCCTAAAGGGTCATCTAAAAGGTTTCCCATTTCCTTCTTAAAATTTCTTACATCTGACGTGTTCAAAGGAACCACTACAAACCCTATTTCCCCCTGGTGCCCCCCAAGGGGTACCTTCCTCAAAGGTGATTCAAAGATTGAAGCCGAAATTCCTTGAAGTGGTATATTCTTTATTGCAGCGCTGGATGCACGGGGGATCTCTCCACCTATCATGCATACCCAAAGCGGAAAGCAGTCTTGAATTTATACAATCAATCTATTAATGTTCTACAAGCGCCTATACATATTCATCACCTATCCCCACCTTCCCTCGTTTCTCATGCTAATTAGCTTTTTGGCACCTTGCACCTGTGTATAGCCTCCCAAGAATTGCAGGCAGGGGTCTTTGGGATGTGGGCAGTGGTCTTTGGGAGGAAGAGCCCGAGTCCTCCTCACAGTGTACTTTTCACCATTGGTCAGAATTCTGCTGGGTTGGCATGTTTCTGAATTGCAAGAGCTGGCTTTTGCTGATTCTTCTGTTTGTTGTATCTTTATCATGAATTCCAATGTTCTGTTTTGAGATTTATAGTCCTTACATCTGTTTCTCTGTCTGTCTGCCGCTTCCTTATCGGGGGATTGTCCTTGCCTCCCCAATGTCTATTGCCCTTGCCTCCCCAATGTCTCCTTAATCAATCCCCCCTTTTCTTTTCCCATGCAAATTCTTTTGCATCAGATTTATTATTCGCAGTAACACAACAAAGCAGGCATCTAAACAACATGTACACAAATATTCCTAACACCACTAGCGCAATTAGAGCAATGAAAACTTGTTTCAACCATTGGAAATTGGGCAACCAGGAGGTTAACTTATTCCATATTTCACTAAAATTCCATGAAAGATCATCTTTACTGATTTCATGTATGATCTTTGTTTGCTTCCCTATTTCTTCCAGGTCAGCAGAGATTCTTCCGCTCTGATCTACATACAGACAACAACTTGTGTTTATTACTGTACAGACTCCCCTTTGAACGGCCAATAACAAGTCTAGGGCCATCCGATTTTGTAATGCTACCTGTGATAAGCTAGATATCTCTTCTTGTTGAGCCTTTATAGCATCCGGAGTTTTGTTTTCTAACTTCTCTATAATTGCAGAAATATTAACTATTGCCTTTTCCAATTCACTCACTCCTAACCATGGGATAAACCATCGAACAAAACTATGAAAAGCGGTGGGTCTCTCTATCAACGGGTTGTTAATTTGTCGTCTGATTCTCCTGATATGATCACTCAAGTAACCATCATATTGGGGACTGCTGCTCCAAGAGTGCAAGTTCCCTTCCAATTCTCGGGCAAGACCTTATGGGCTGTATCATTGCATAGCCAATACCACCCTTTTCCTTCTGGAACCGGCCGGCTGGTTGAATTTGCCCAACCGCTAGTCGTACTAATATCAATTGTTCGATCACAAGATGTCTGATTTCCCACAGAAGTAGTATTCGTATTTATACAATCCTGTTTTCCCATGCCCTTAGGCAGGTTACACCTTTGTACACATGCATAGTAAGATTCCAACGGCAGGAAGCTACTCACTTCTAGTTCCAAAACTTCTTCATATTTTCGACCCCAAGATGTGTTTTCCCACAAATTAGTCCAAGATAAATCTGCAGGCAAGGGAATCCCGATTAACGATACACTCTTATTCCCATGCTCTGGCAGATGGGTGCGTACCCAACATCTCGTCTTATTAATTACTTGAGATATTGTTTGTATCAGGGACAGGTGTAAGTTCTCATCCCAAGTTGCCCACCCCAAATCCGAGAACATCACCCCCGCAATCATTAGGATCTGGAAAACCGCAGTTTTGCTGGTCCAGTTGGGGTGGTGCTCCATATCCTCGCCGGGGCCTTCTTCACCCTTGAATAGTGGATCCAAGCTGCTTGCTCCTTAATCTTAATGGCAGCGTGTGTTGTCAGTAATACCTGGTATGGTCCCCTCCACTTCCCTTCCATTTTTCCTCTAGGGGTTGTCCTGAAAAAGTCTTTATATAATCCCCGAGCTTAAAGGGGTGGATTGGTTGATCCAACCCTCTAGCCCTGGTCCCTAAAACAAATTTATGTACTTTCTTTAATTGTTTCTGAAGTTCGGATATATAAGCATATAAATATTCTGATCCTAACTGCGTTAGGTCTTCTCCACTAAATAGAAATTGATACGGCCTTCCATATAAGATTTCAAAGGGACTCATATTCCCTTTTATTTTAGGTTTCACTCTGATTCTAAGTAATGCTAAAGGGAGGGATTGAGGCCATGACAAATTAGCCGATTTTAGCTATTTGTTGTTTAATTAAACGGTTCATTTTTTTCTACCTGTCCACTTGCCTGCGGTCTATAAGGAGTATGCAGCTGCCAATCTATCTTTAGAATCTTACTTATCTGTTGTACCACTTGCGCACAAAAATGTGAACCTCTATCAGAAGACATTGCTACTGGAATCCCAGAGCGTGGTATTACTTCATTTAACAAGACTTTAACCACTTCTCTTGCTTTGTTTGTTCGACAGGGAAAGGCTTCAGGCCATCCTGAAAACGTGTCAGTCAGAACCAGTAAATCACGATACCCCCCCTTTTCTAGGGAGTTCTGAAAAATCAATTTGCCACCGTTGCCCCAGATAATTTCCTTTATCGATTATTCCAAATTTTATTCTATTCTTGGTATTGGGGTTATTGTGTAAGCAAATGCTCCATTGTTGAGTTACTTGTTTTATCATTGTATATAAATTTCGTCCCACTAATGTCTGACTCAGGCTCTTATGCAATATGTCAGCCCCCGGTGTGTTTTATTGTGTTCTGTAAGAACTATGGGCCATGTCAAATTAGAGGGTATTATTACGCAGTTATCTTTTAAATATACCCATCCATCTGGTTTCATTTTACCTTTCAAATCTTCAATTAATTTTAAGTCTTCTTTTATATAATTTGGCTTTTGGTTCATGTATATAGTTTGGATTTTACCATCTGGTATCAAAGACCATACCTTCACTTCAGTTATTTCAGCTGCCCGCTTAGCCTCCTGATCTGCCAATCGATTTCCAATTTCAAAATCGGCGTTCCCCTTTTGGTGTCCCCGACAATGCATGATAGCTACCTTTTCTGGTTGTTTTATAGCCCCTAACAATTTTAAAATTTCTTCAGCATGTTTTATCTGTTTTCCCTGAGCAGTCAGCAATCCACGTTCTTTCCAAATCGCTCCATGAGCACGTACCACACTGAATGCATATTTAGAATCTGTCCAAATATTGATTTTCCATCCTGCTGCTAGTTCCAGCGCTCGCATAAGAGCAATTGTCTCTGCTTTCTGGATGGATGTCCCAGGGGGTAATGGTTTGGACGCGATTACCTGTTGAGTGGTTGTAACGGCGTACCCTGCCTTACGTTGTCCTTGTTTCACAAAGCTGCTTCCATCAGTATACCAAGATTCGTCAGCATCTTCTAAAGGTTCTTCCTTAAGATCAGGTCTCCATTGTTTCTATACAATCATGGGTTATGGGTTCATCCAGAGTTCCACTAAGGAAAGAAGCTGGATTTACGATGTTAGTGAGCACAATTTCCACATCATCTTGTTCTACTAATATTGCTTGATATTTTAAAACCTCTGAGGTGAAAGCCAATGGTTTCCTTTTTGTTCCAAAAGTGCTGAGGCCATATGGGAGACTAACACTGTCATTTTCTGTCCCATTGTAAACTTCCGAGCTTCTTGTATATTGATAACAACAGCTGCAACAGCCCAAAGGCATCAAGGTTATCCTTTACTTACTCCATCTAATTGTTTAGAGAAGTAAGCTACTGCTCGTTTATAGGGACACAATCTTTGTGCTAGTACTCCCAAAGCTATCCCTTGTCTCTCATGAGAGACAATCAAAAGGGTTTTGAGAGATCCGGTAATCCCAAAGCCGGAGCTTGCATCAATTCTCGTTTAAGTTGTTTAAAGGCTTTTCGTGCTTCTCCAGTCCAGACTAACTTTGACTGGTTAATCTTTATCAATTCATATAGAGGCTTTACCATTAGCCCATAATTATAAATCCAAAGGCGACACCAACCTGTCATTCCTAAAAAGGTTCGTAGCTCCTTTACCGTTTGAGGTTCTGGAGTCCGGCAAATGACTTCCTTACGTTCAGTTCCTAGTTCTCGTGGTCCTCCCGAAATTTCAAATCCCAAATAGGTCACTGTCCTGGTTTCAGTTAGAACAGAATTAATTTTCTTCCTGGTAGCTGGTGGAATGCTGTGTTTTGGCTTAGGATGAGAAGAGTGCTGATAACACCCCGATGTTTTAATTGTTGCAGAGCAGTGCTTATACCAAGCCAAGGACATCTCAGCCTTTTGCTCTGTCCTGCCAACAGGCAGGCTGGGGGTGCAGTAAGAGCTGGGAGGGGACAGACCCAGGGCAGGTGACCCAAACTAGCCAAAGGAGTATTCCATACCATCTGACGTCATGCTAAACAATATATAGGGGTGGCTAGCTGGGGGGAGGGGGCCGGACTGCTCGGGGTTAGGCTGGGCATCGGTCAGCGGGTGGTGAGCAATTGCATTGTGCATCACTTGTTTGTACATATTAGTAGTAGTAGTACTATTATCATCATTGTATTATTATTATTATTATTATTGTTATTATTATTTTCCTGTCTTATTAAGCTGTCTTTATCTCAACTCACGGGCTTCACTTTCCATTTCTCTCCCCCGTCCCAGAGAGGGAGGAGGGAGGGTGAGCGAACGGCTACATGGTGTTTAGCTGCCGGCCGGGTTAAACCACGACAGGTCTGCATCTAGAGATGTCTTTTATATTTATCGTGCTGTTGTGGAGATGGGTCCTCTGGCTTTGGTCATGTTTTTTCATGTTCTGCAATTCTCTCCCAAGAAGAAGCCCTTGTTGGGCAG
>NW_028181394.1:0-15000 GCF_964211825.1 Aythya ferina | reverse complement strand
TTGTTTTCCCAGGTGGTGTGGATGATACTGGCTGCACTGTTGGAGTTTGGATTTGGAGAGGTACACGTGAGCACAATAGTATGTTGCATCAGAAGTAGTCAGCATTGTGGAGAAGGTGGGCGTCATTGCCGGCGTCCTAGTGAATGCTGATACTCTTTTTGCAGCTGATGATGAGCCTGGCACTTGACTAAGATGACAATCAGTGCCTGTGCGTTTCTTGAGGAGGAGGGACTTTACCATCCAGCAACATGAGAGCTAAGTTGGGGGGCACCTGGTATTTGCATATCTGGGGTGGCTAATGGGAGCTGGGAGTCAGAGCAGCGTGGAGCCAGCTGGCTGAATATACTTGGTGCCATGGTGAGGGTGGTTCAGGCTGGGTCATGTTCAGGCTGCTTGTGGCTGGGTCACCAGCCTAATAGAAGCAGCGGGATTATTTTGTAGCTTGAGTGCGTGTGCCAGGCATGACAGTTTCCTTCTGTTCATCTGTCCTGTAGTGTTGCTTCTGCAATGTCTGTTCTGTGCTTCTCAGGTCTTGATATCCTCCTAGCTTTTTACACTGGACTGACTAGACATGCGACTTGATAGCGGTGCTGAAGGGCCTCAATGCTTGTTTTGTCATCATGACTCTGATCTGAGCACTTCTTGTCTTGCAGTCACTGCTTGAAGTACAGATCTGTTTCAGGTCTTGTGCATCGTGTTCAGTTTGAGATCACATCTGTTTCCATCCTCACTCTTGAAGAAGTCAACTGGGCTGCATCAGGAGCTCTTGCTTGGGAATTGATTTCCTAAGCGTCTTCCTATGGAGTTTTTACTCCCCATCCTTCTGGTCTCTTGTCTTGAAGGCAGGCTTCTTATGCACCCATCTTCCCAGTTCTGGCAGTTGCTTCCAGTCACGTCGTGACATTTGAGTCTCTCCTTGGGTCTGCTGCAGAGCACCTGTTCTGACTTGCTGTTGCCACAGGGCTTCCCTCTGGGGGTCGCTTTTTCTTGTGCCTTGTGTTGTGTGTTTTGTTTGTAGTGTTTGTGGTGTGCCTGTGTGTATGTGTTTGGTCTGGAACTGTCCTGCCTGGCAGTTAGTGATGGTAGCTAATGTCCATGGGTGTACTAATACATTGTCCGGACTGTTTTGGCAAAGACATCCGGTCTGCCTCTGGGCACGTACTGAAGGGCAGCTGGCACAGTCATCTCTGTGGTGTTTGGCAAATGTGGAGGTGGGAGACTATATCTTGTTGCGAGCAGCTGCTCACATAGCGCTTGAACGGTGTGCTTGAGGAGGTCTTTTGAATCTTGAAAGCTTACAGATATGGGGTTTTGAAATTCTTATTTTTATTTCTTTCCTGTCCCCAGTAGAGTGTACAGCTTTGGAGGAACCTGTCACAGGGAAGAGCTCCTTCTGGAACTGTCCAGCACTCGGTAGGCAACTCGGTGACTGGCCTGATCCCCTTTCCAGGTGCTGAGGCAATGGGGCTGCTGTTTTGAAATGATAATATTGTAAATGGGGTTCCTTTGTGTTGTTGAGGGATGGGTGCTAATGCTGGCAGCTGAATGATTATCTTGTGACTGTGTTTTCCTTTGTTCAGGCTGAAAGGCAGTGTGTAGTCCATGACATCATGACCCGAGGTGCCTCTGGAGTGAGTGGTGTGTGATGAGCAGAGGTAGCTGTTATTTTTGGGGTGCGGTTGTCACTGCAGTTATTTTTTTACATCCAATCGAGTAAAATACACATGTTAATTCGAAAGAACCTTTTTGCTGGGAAGAAAGTGATTATGCAGGATTGTGGATCAGGAGGACTTCATGTCCTTTTCCAGCCTCAATATTTACACTAAAAGCAGATAAGAAATTTGAAGAAGAACAGGAAAAAAGAAAAAGAAAATAAACGGGAGCTGTTGCATAACCTACCATCTCCATATCCTACAAATCCACCTCCGGTGGCTGTGCTATCTCTAGCAGTACCACCGTTGCCCCTGCTTCCACCACCATCAGCACCAGAATGAGACCGACCTCCGGCTGCATGCAGGAGAAGTAGGACTGCCATATCTGAGAGAGCTTCTCTATATCCCTTAAGGGAGGTAACTGGTGTATAACTGGGTTTCATGGTTATTGTGTTAGGGTTTTAGAATTTTTTGGGTTGTAGTGTTGATAGGTTTTTTAGTGTTAGGGTCCTAGGGTTTTATTTTTGGTCAGTTACTTAGGGTTAGTGTTTTAAGATCCTTTTTTTTTTTTTTTTTTTTTTTTTTTTTTTTTTTTCAGGTTAGGTGAGGTTCTCCAGGGTTTGGGTTTTGAGCGTCCTACTGTTTTGGATTAGGGCTTTGCACATCCTACTGCTTTGGGTTGGCTTTGGGTTTTAAGCATCTTAGGTTTTGGGTTATGGTGTTGAGCGTCCTAATGTTTTGGGTTAGGGCTTTGGGTTTTAAGCATCTTAATTTTTGGGTCAGAGTTTTGTGTGTCTTAATGTTTTCAGTTTGTGTTTAGAGCGTCCTAAAGTTTAGGGTTTTGGTTTGTGTTTTGAGCATCCTAATGTTTAGAGTTAGGGTTTTGAGCATCCTACTGTCTCCAAAACCTCAGCACAATAACACACCCCACAGGTTTCTGACTAGATGAAGAGATGCCCAGTCATCAGTCACACTGGGATAGCAATATTTGCTGTTCAATATTTTCTTCGTTTTTAATCACGATCAGGGAACTTGTTGACCATAAGGGAAACCTTCTGTGATGTAAGTGTTATTAATATTTATATTAAATCATGTTTATTCCTCTCCAAACAGTACTTTGTTCACGAAATAAAATTATTGTAGCCAAGGCCTTAATGCCAACAGGTATTTGTCTAATGGGAAGAGTCGACCATAAAAGAGAAGCAACCTTTACTTGTCCTGGTCAAAAAAATAGTGTTTGATCTCTTTAAAATACATAAGAATGCAGGAGGTATTTGTACAGATGCTACCCAATTGCAGTGGGTAGTGAAGTCTTTCTGCAGGCTACATTACATTATAGCAAGATGGACTAGGTAACTGACAACCTATCTTTTGCCTACCCAGACCTCCAATTTTCTTTCATCAGAAGTCTGAGTGAGTCAATTACACATGATCAGGTTGATAGAAAGAACTGCAAGATTTGGCAAAGGGAATACCAGGAAAAATGACAAAAATGAGGGGCAATTGCCCAAGACAGTCAATCTAGAAGATTGTTCAGGTTATTATAACATTGTTCTATAATGAACTGCGGCATTTAAGGACATCTTGAAATTCCTATTTGCTTCTTGCATTTTGTGCTTTGTTTATAATTCATCACTAAACGTAACACAGAAACATTTCATTGATCCTAAATGCTATGAGAAAACTGGTTTTGTTCTAAGGTACAGATCACCTTTAAAGGCCTATGCCCCTATCTTATATGGTCATATAGAAAATATTATATGAAAATATGAGTGTCTGTAAATTACAGATACTAGGCAATTTAGTTCAGTCTAAACTGTAGTTTCCAGAGAACAAGTGCAACCCCCTAAAACCTATATTAATAACTACATCAGTATTGAGCATATCATATTTATATTAATATATGTGCGGTGTTTTCTCATGCATTCTACAAGCTACAGCTCACACTGGACCATGGGAAATGGGATATATTTAAGAAGGCCACAGGATATGTTGGATGGAAGAGTATGAATTCTTTTTAAGAAGGAAGGACAACACGTAACACACAAGGACTCACAAGACGATAGAAAACAGCAAAATGGGCATGCGATAATCTACAATACTGACAGCAAAATCAGTTTGTAAACACAGTTTGCATACAGTCTTTGAAAAACTGTAGAAAAGAAATAGAAAAGAACGATACAAAAATCCCTGCCAACTCTTCTGTTTATGTACAAAGCACTGTACAGGTACTAGACAACCCAGGTTGTGTGATGCTGCCTATGGCACTTTCCCTTCGTGTAAAGGTGTATGCCACAGAGCATCATTAAAAACAATTGCGGGGCTCCTGAATTTTGAAAAATCAAACTAGAAGGATTCGACACTCCAGCATCAACCAGTACTGGCTCTGCAGCAGAACACAGATATAAAAGGGGATCAAAGGTTGGTTGAGAAATGTCACGGGTCTTTATGCCTTCCCAAATCCTGCCTTAGTTTAGTTATTTCCATCCTGGCCCATCAGAGACCCATCCGGTGGCTCAGTAATATGCTCTAGGTTGTTTTCAAAAAAACCTAGCTGCAAAAGCACAACCACCTTATCCATGAGGATTTGTATCAGCTTGGTAGTGGGAAGCCACCAGGATTCGCCAAATATGGAAGAAGTCTCTGGGATGGTGGGCAACACAACCCGATGGTTGCCATGGCAGCACAACGCTATGGTTGCCACGGCAACACTGTAATGGTCCCTAAAACAACATGGACTTGTGTTGCCGTGGCAACCATGGTTTTCTGCTGCCATGGTAACCATGGGGTTGTGTTGCCATGGTAACCATGGGGTTGTGTTTCCATGGCAACCATGGGGTTGTGTTGCCATGGCAAACATGGCGTTTTGTTCCCATGGTAACTACGGGTTCGAGTTGCCATGGCAACCATGGGGTTGTGTTGCCATGGTAACCATGGGGTTGGGTTGCCATGGAAACCATGGGGTTCTGTTGCCATGGCAACCATGGGGTTGTGTTGCCATGGTAACCATGGGGTTGAGTTGCCATGGCAACCATCACATTTTGTTGCCATGGTAACCAAGGTTTCTCTTGCCATGGCAGACATGGGGTGCCATGGCAAACTCAGGTAGGTTTAGGGGGACTTTTGTGGTGGATCTATGGATTTTGGGGTTTTGTTCCAGTTTTGGGGGTGATCGTGTTCTTTTTTGGGGTGTTTTTGACATGTTTTGTGGTCTCCGTTGGGTTTCGCTGGGTTCTCGTTGGTCGTTAAGGTAAATGGGAGTGGATTGTGGGTTTTGGAGAAGATCAGGTGAGTTTAGGGTGGTTTGGGGGGAAAATTCATAGTTTTTTTTGTTTGTTTGTTTTGTTTTCTTTTGATCCAGTTTTTTTCTGGGGTGTTTTTGAGGTGTTTTGGGGTCTCCGTTGGGTTTTGTTGGGTTCCTAATGGGTTTTATGGTGTTTGGGAGTGGACTTTGGGATTTGGAGAACATCCGGTAGGTTTAGTGGGAGTTTGGGGGCAGATTCATCGTTTTTGGTATTTTCTTCTCTTTGTTGGGGTGGTCCCGTTCTTTTCTGGGAAGTTTTTGAGGTGTTTTGGGGTGTCCGTTTGGTTTTGTTGGGTTCTCAGTCATCATGGTGGAAAAGGGTAAATTGTGGGTTTTGGAGAACATCAGGTGAGTTTAACGACTTTTGGGGGGTGAATCTTTGGTTTTGGGGGATTTCTTCTTTTTTTTTTTTATTGTTTTCTTCTGTTTTAGGGGTGGTTTCGTTCTTTTTTGAAGTGTTTTGTTGGGTTTTCAGTTGTCATCGTGGTGGAAAAGAGTAAACTGCGGGTTTTGGAGAACATCAGGTCGGTTTAGGGTGGTTTTGGGGTGGCTTCAACGTATTTGGTTTTTTCTTCTGTTTTTTGGGGTGATCTTGTTCTTTTTTGGGGTGTTTTTGACATGTTTTGGGGTCTCCGATGGGTTTTGTTGGGTTTTCCGTTGTCATCGTGGTGGAAAGTTTTAAATTGTGGGATTTGGAGAACATCAGGTAGGTTTAGGGGGACTTTTGGTGTGGATTCATGGTATTTGGGGTTTTCTTCTGCTTTTTGGGGTGATCCTGTTCTTTTTTGGGGTGTTTTTGACTTTTTTGGGGGTCTCCGTTGGGTTTCGTTGGGTTTTCCGTGGTCATCATGTTGGAAAATGAAAAATTGTGGGTTTTGGAGAACATCAGGTAGGTTTAGGGTGGTTTTGGGGTGGATCTATGGTTTTTGGGGTTTTCTTCTGTTTTTTGGGGGAGATCCTGTTCTTGTTTGGGGTCTTTTTGACTTGTTTTGGGGTCTCCGTTGGGTTTCGTCGGGTTTTCCGTGGTCGTCATGGTGGAAAAGGGTAAATTGCGGGGTTTGGAGAACTTCAGGTAGGTTTAGCAAGACTTTTCGGGTGGATTCATGATATTTGGGTTTTTCTTCTGTTTTTTTGGGGGTGATCCTGTTCTTGTTTGGTGTGTTTATGACGTGTTTTGGGGTCTCTGTTGGGCTTTGGTTGGACTCTTATTGGTTGTCATGGTGGAAAAGGGTAAATTGTGGGTTTTAGAGAACATCAGGTAGGTTAAGGGGGACTTTTGGGGTCGATCTATGGCTTTTGGGGTTTTCTTGTGTTTTCTGGGGTGATCCTGTTCTTCTTTGTGGTGGTTTTGACGTGTTTTGTGGTCTCCATTGGGTTTTGTTGGGATCTTGTTGGTCATCATCGTGAATGGGAGTGAAATGTGGGATTTGGAGACGATCAGGTGAGTTTAGGGTGGTTTTGTGGGGAAATTCATGTTTTGTTTTGTTTTGTTTTGTTTTTTTTTGTTTTTGTTTTTTTTTTTCCTTCTGATCCAGTTCTTTTTTGGGGTATTTTTGAAGTGTTTGGGGGTCTCCGTTGGATTTCGTTGGGTTTTCCGTTGTCATCATGGTGGAAAATGGTAAATTGTGGGTTTTGGAGAACATCAGGTAGGTGTAGGGTGTTTTTGGGGTGGATCTATGCTTTTGGGGTATTTTCTTCCATTTTTGGGGGTGATCCCGTTCCTGTTTGGGCTGATTTTGACATGTATTGGGGTCTCCGTTTGGTTTCGTTGGGTTTTCCATGGTCATCAGAGTGGAAAAGTGTAAATTGTGGGTTTTGGAGAACCTCAGGTATGTTTAGGGTGGTTTTGGGGTAGATCTATGGTTTTGGGGGATTTTCTTCCAGTTTGGGGAGTGATCCCATGCTTGTTTGGGGTGTTTTTGACGGTTTGTTGGTCTCCGTTGTGTTTTGTACGTTTTCATTGGTCATTATGGTGAAAAAGGTTAAATTGTGGGGTTTGGAGAAGATCAGGTGAGTTTACGGTGGTTTTGGGGTGGATCTATGTTTTTTGGGTTTTTCTTCTGTTTTTTTTGGTGTGATCCTGTTCTTGTTTGGGGTGGTTTTGATGTGTTTTGTTGTTTCCGTTGCGTTTTGTTGAATTCCTAATGGGTTTTATGGTGGTCGGGAGTGGACTTTGGGATTTGGAGAACATCAGGTATGTTTAGGGTGGTTTTGGGGTGGATCTATGGTATTTGGGGACTTTCTTATGGTTTTTTTTGGGGGGTGATCCCGTTCTTTTTTGTGGTGGTTTTGACGTGTTTTGGGGTCTCCGTTGGGTTTTGTTGGATTCTTGTTGGTCATCATGGTGAATGGGAGTGAAATGTGGGATTTGGAGAAGACCAGGTGAGTTTAGGGTGGTTTTGTGGGGAAATTCATAGTTTTTGTGTTTTTGTTTTTTTGTTTGTTTGTTTTGATTTTTTTTTTCTTCTTATCCAGTTCTTTTTTGGGGTATTTTTGACGTGTTTAGGGGTCTTCGTTGGGTTTCGTTGGGTTGTCGTTGGTCGTTAAGGTAAATGGGAGTGGATTGTGGGTTTTGGAGAAGATCAGGTCAGTTTAGGGTGGTTTTGTAGAAAAGTTCAAAGTTTTGGGGTTTTTTACTTCTGATCCAGTTGTTTTCTGGGGTGTTTTTGACGTGTTTTGGGGTGTCCGATGGCTTTCGTTGGGTTTTCCGTGGTCATCAGTGTGGAAAAGGGTAAATTGTGGGTTTTGGAGAACATCAGGTAGGTTTAGGGTGGTTTTGGGGTGGATCTATGGTTTTTGGTGTTTTCTTTTGTTTTTGGGGTTGATTCTGTTCTTTTTTGGGGTGTTTTTGACGTGTTTTGGGGTCTCCGTTGGGTTTCGTCGGGTTTCCATTGGGTTTCCTAATGGTTGGGAGTGGATTGTACATTTAGGAGAACATCAGGTAGGTTTAAGGGTTTTTTGGGGGGTTATATCATGTTTTTTCTTCTGATCCTGTTCGCTTTTGGTGTGTTTTTGAGGTGTTTTGGGGTTTCCATTGTGTTTCGTTGAGTTCCTAATCGGTTTTATGGTGGTTGGGAGTGGACTTTGGGACTTGGAGAACAGCAGGTAGGTTTAGGATGGTTTTGGGGTGGATCTATGGTTTTTGGGGATTTTCTTCCAGTTTTGGGGGAGGTCCCGTTCTTGTTTGGGGTGTTTTTGACGTGTTTTGGGATCTCCGTTGGATTTTGTTGGGTTCTCGTTGGTCGTTAAGGTAAATGGGAGTGGATTGTGGGTTTTGGAGAAGATCAGGTGAGTTTAGGCTGGATTTTGGGGGAAATTCATAGGTTTTTTTGTTGTTTTTTTTCTGACCCCGTTCTTTTTTGGGGTGTTTCTCATGTGTTTTGGGGTCTCCGATGGGTTTCGTTGGGTTTTCTGTGGTCATTGTTGTGAAAAAAAGTAAATTGTGGGTTCTGGAGAACATCAGGTAGGTTTAGGGTGGTTTTGGGGTGGACCTATGGTTTTGGGTGATTTTCTCCCAGTTTTGGGGGTGATCCCGTTTTTGTTAGGGTTGTTTTTGACATGTTTTGTGGTCTCCGTTGGGTTTTGTTGGGTTTTCCGTGGTCATCATGGTGGAAAAGTGTAAATTGTGGGTTTTGGAGAACATCATGTAGGTTTAGGGTTGTTTTGGGATTGGATCCGTGTTTTTTGGGAATTTTCTTCCAGTTTTGGGGGTGATCCCGTTCTTGTTTGCGGTGTTTTTGACGTGTTTTGGGGTCTCCGTTGGGTTTTGTTGGGTTTTCCGTGGTCATCATGGTGGAAAAGTGTAAATCGTGGGTTTTGGAGAACATCAGGTAGGTTTAGGGTGGTTTTGGTGTTGATCTATGCTTTTTGGGGTTTTCTTTCGCTTTTAGGGGTTATCCCGTTCTTGTTTGGTTTTTGTTTGACTTGTTTTGGGGTCTCCGTTAGTTTTCGTTTGGTTCTCGTTAGTCGTTAAGGTAAATGGGAGTGGCTTGTGGGTTTTGAAGAAGGTCAGGTGAGTTTAGGGTGGTTTTGGGGGGAAATTCATCGTTTTTGGGTTTTTTTCTTCTGATCCAGTTCTTTTTTGGGGTGTTTTTGACGTGTTTTGGGGTCTCTGTTGCGTTTCGTTGTGTTTTCCGTGGTCACCATGTCGGAAAAGGGTAAATTGTGGGTTCTGGAGAACATGAGGTAGGTTTAGGGTGGTTTTGGGGTGGATCTATGTTTTTTGGTGTTTTCTTTCGTTTTTAGAGGTTATCCCGTTCTTGTTTGGGGAGTTTTTGACTTTTTTGGGAATCTCCATTGGTTTTTGTTGGGTTCTCGTTGGTCGTTAAGTTAAATGGGAATTGATAGTGGGTTTTGAAGAAGATTAGGTGAGTTTAGGGTGGTTTTGGGTGGAAATTCATAGTTTTTTGTGTTTTTTCTTCTGATCCAATTCTTTTTTGAGGTGTTTTTGACGTGTTTTGGGGTTTCCGTTGCGTTTTGTTCAGTTCCTAATGGGTTTTATGGTGGTTGGGAGTGGATTGTACATTTAGGAGAACATCAGGTAGGTTTAAGGTTTTTTTTGGGGGTTAAATCATGTATTTTCTTCTGATCCGGTTCGCTTTTGGGGTGTTTTTGAGGTGTTTTGTGGTTTCCGTTGCGTTTTGTTCAGTTCCTAATGGGTTTTATGGTGGTTGGGAGTGGACTTTGGGATTTGGAGAACATCAGGTAGGTTTAGGGTTGTTTTGGGATTGGATCCGTGTTTTTTGGGAATTTTCTTCCAGTTTTGGGGGTGATCCCATTCTTGTTTGGGGTGTTTTTGACGTGTTTTGGGGTCTCCGTTGGGTTTTGTTGGGTTTTCCGTGGTCATCATGGTGAAAAAGTGTAAATTGTGGGTTTTGGAGAACTTCAGGTAGGTTTAGGGGGACTTTTGGGGTGGATTCATGGTATTAGGATTTTCTTCTGTGTTTGGGGTGATCCTATTCTTTTTTGGGGTGTTTTTGACGTGTTTTGGGGTCTCCGTTGTGTTTTGTTGTGTTCTCGTTGGTCATCATGGTGAAAAAGTGTAAATTGTGGGTTTTGGAGAACATCAGGTGAGTTTTGGTCGTGAATCTATGGTGTTGGGGTAATTCTTCTGTTTTTGTAGGGTTTTCTTCTGTTTTTGGGGTGGTCCTGTTCTTTTTTGGGGTGTTTTTGACATGTTTTGTTATCTCCGTTGGGTTTTGTTGTGTTCTTGTTGGTCATCATGGTGAAAAAGTGTAAATCGTGGGTTTTGGAGAACATCAGGTAGGTTTAGGGTGGTTTTGGTGTTGATCTATGCTTTTTGGGGTTTTCTTTCGCTTTTAGGGGTTATCCCGTTCTTGTTTGGTTTTTGTTTGACTTGTTTTGGGGTCTCCGTTAGTTTTCGTTTGGTTCTCGTTAGTCGTTAAGGTAAATGGGAGTGGCTTGTGGGTTTTGAAGAAGGTCAGGTGAGTTTAGGGTGGTTTTGGGGGGAAATTCATCGGTTTTGGGTTTTTGTCTTCTGATCCAATTCTTTTTTGAGGTGTTTTTGACGTGTTTTGGGGTTTGCGTTGCGCTTAGTTGAGTTCCTAATGGGTTTTATCGTAGTTGGGAGTGGATTGTACATTTAGGAGAACATCAGGTAGGTGTAAGGTTTTTTTGGGCTTTAAATCATGTATTTTCTTCTGATCCGGTTCACTTTTGGGGTGTTTTTGAGGTGTTTTGGGGTCTCCGTTGCGTTTTGTTCAGTTCCTAATGGGTTTTATGGTGGTTGAGAGTGGACTTTGGGATTTGGAGAACATCATGTAGGTTTAGGGTTGTTTTGGGATTGGATCCGTGTTTTTTGGGAATTTTCTTCCAGTTTTGGGGGTGATCCCGTTCTTGTTTGCGGTGTTTTTGACGTGTTTTGGGGTCTCCGTTGGGTTTTGTTGGGTTTTCCGTGGTCATCATGGTGGAAAAGTGTAAATTGTGGGTTTTGGAGAACATCAGGTAGGTTTAGGGTGGTTTTGGGGTGGATCTATGTTTTTTGGTGTTTTCTTTCGTTTTTAGAGGTTATCCCGTTCTTGTTTGGGGAGTTTTTGACTTTTTTGGGAATCTCCATTGGTTTTTGCTGGGTTCTCCTTGGTCGTTAAGTTAAATGGGAATTGATAGTGGGTTTTTGTGTTGGTTTTACCGTGCTGGGCAGCTAAACCCCACAACCGCTCTCTCACTCCCCCTCCTTTAGATGAGGAGGGGGAGAAGTAAAGCAAAGAACAACTCACGGGTTGAGATAAGGATAATTTAATTAAAGGGAAATAATTATAATAATTAAATAAAGACTACCATGAACTAAACAATTTAACTAAGGCGAAATAAAAGGGAAAGGGGAAAAAGGGAGGAAAACAAACAAACAAAATAAATGAAAGCTATATGGAAGTGCAGAGGAAAGAAATTACTCTCTACTTCCCACAAATGAGCCATGATTGACCACGTCCTTGAAGCAAGGCCTCAACGCACGCAGCCGGTGTTCGAGAGGAGGACCGACGTCTTCTCAACGAGAGCCCACCCCTCCCCTCTTCTTCCTGTTTCCACCTTTTATTGCTGAGTGTGACACCACATGGTATGGAATATCCCTTTGATTGGTTTAGGTCAGCTGCCCTAGTGATGTTTCTCTCCTCACTTTTTTGCCCACCCCCTAGGAGGGTTAGAGAAAGGCCCAATGCTGTGCCACTGCTGCTCAGCAGTAGACACAACACTGGTGTGATAACACTGCTGTTCCAGCTACAAGTACAGAGTACGGCACTGAATGGGCTGCTGCCGGGAAAGTTAACATTCCAGCCAGACCCAGTACAGTTTTGAAGAAGAAGTTCCTTTGCTGTTTCTTTCCTGGCAATGCTTTGCTTTTCCTTGTGCTACGTTCCTTTGCTCTGCTTTGACTTGCTCTGCTTTCTCTTCCCTGGCCATGCTTTCCTCGGTTTAGCTTTGCTTTATAGACCTGGCACTGCTTTGCTTTTCCTACCCGTGCTGTGCTTTGCCTTGCCTCGCCTCAAACTGCCTTGCTTTCCTTTGTTTGCTTTATCTTTCCTAGTTATGCTTTGCTTTTCCTGGTGCTACTTTCCTTTGCTCAGCTTTGCCTTCCCTGGCTGTGCTTTGTTTTGCTTTACGGGGCCACGCTTGCCTTTTTTTACCTTTGCCTTGCTCTCTTTTGCCTCACTTGCTCCTGCTCTCACTTCCAGTTTCCGGCCATGCTTACCTTTGTTTTGCTTTACTTTGTATTCCTGGCACTGCTTTGCTTTTCCTTTTGCTACTTTCTTTTGTTCTGCTTTGCCTTGCCTGGCCATGCTTTGCTTTGCTTTGCTTTGCCTTGCTTTGTATTCCTGGCATTGCTTTGCTTTTCCTTCTCTGCTCTGCTTAGCTTCTCTTCACCCTGCTCTGATTTGCCTTACCTTGAACTTTTTCGCTTTGTTGTGGTTTTATTTATTTTTTGTTTCTTTGTTTGTTTTTATTTTTTTTTTCATTAATATTTTTTTTTCTTTCTCTTTACCAGCACTGCTTTGCATTTCCTGGTACTACTTTCCTTTGCTCTGCTTTGCCTTCCTGTGCTTTGCCTTCCCTGGCCTTGCTTTGTTTTGCTTTATCAGGCCATGCTTTCCTTGGTTTACCTTTGCTTTACAGACCTGGCACTGCATTGCTTTTCCTACCCGTGCTGTGCTTTGCCTTGCCTCAGACTGCTTTGCTGTCCTTTGCTTGCTTTGTCTTCCCTCGTTATGCTTTGCTTTACCTGGTGTTACTTTCCTTTGCTCAGCTTTGCCCTCCCTGGCCTTGCTTTTTTTTTTTGCTTTATGGGGCCATGCTTTCCTTTGTTTACCTTTGCTTTCCTCTACTTTGTTCTGCTATGCTATGCCTTTCCTGGTCATGCTTTGCATTTTTTTATTCTTATTATTTTTTTTATTTATTTGATGTTCATTCCATGCTTTATGTTTTCCTTTTGTATCTTTTTCTTGTGTTTTCTCTGGCCGTGCTTTGCTTTTCCAGGCCTTGCTTGTCATTGCTTTTCCTTATGCCGCTAGGTCTTTTCCCTAGCAGGGCTTTGCTTTGTCTCGCTCAGCTTTCATCCGCATTGCTCTGCTCTCCTGTGCCGTGCTAGGCTTCCTTTGGAGACCGTCTCACTGATTTTGCTGCTGAGTCGGTTGGTAAATTTCTGAACGCATAAACCGTCAGACACAGAACTTGGCCTCCCCGCAGCCCAGCCACTGTCCCCTCGGAACTGGAGGCTGGGTGCAGCAGGCCTGGCCGCCCGACATGGTCCATTCTTTGTCCCCAGCCATGCGGCAAGCTGCCAGGGGACCCCTAACTGCTGCTCGTGTGGTGATAGTGTTCAGTGACAATTTCAACGAGAATAAGTAACTACATGATTCCCACAACTACGGTGAAAGAAATACACAACAAACAACAACAAAATGTATATATAGATATATAAAACCAGCTAAAGCAAGACATGGTTCTTGCCGGCTGTCACAGTGGACTAGGAGCTGTGAAGAAGGCTGAGGATTGGGCGATCAGGGTACGGCCACTGTCCAAGTCTGGCTGCCATCTGTACACAACATGGAGGCCCTCCGGTCTCCCCCCCACAGACACCTGGAACCCAAAGGAGGGCTGGCCGCCAGCTCGCTACGTTTTCTTTGCTTCTCTTTGTTTTGCCTTGGTCCGCTTTGCTTTGCTCTTGCTGGCACAGTTTTGCTTTTCCATACCTCCTTTCCTCTGCTTTTCTTGCCCCTGCTTTGCCTCAGAGTGTTTTGCTCTTTCTCTTCTGGAAATACCTTGCATTTCCTTGTGCTACTTTCCTTTGCTTTGCTTTTCCTTGCTCTCCTTTGCCTTCCCTGGCCATGCTTTCCTTTGCTTTATCAGGCCATGCTTTCCTTGGTTTAGCTTTGCTTTATAGACCTGGCACTGCTTTGCTTTTCCTTTTGCTACTTTCTTTTGTTCTGCTTTGCCTTGCCTGGCCATGCTTTGCTTTGCTTTGCTTTGCCTTGCTTTGTATTCCTGGCATTGCTTTGCTTTTCCTTCTCTGCTCTGCTTAGCTTCTCTTAACCCTGCTCTGATTTGCCTTACCTCGAACTTTTTCGCTTTGTTGTGCTTTTTATTGCTGTTTTTTTGTTTGTTTGTTTTATTTATTTATTTATTTATTTATTTATTTATTTTCACTTCTTTCTCTTTCCTGGCACTGCTTTGCTTTTCCTGGTGCTACTTTCCTTTGCTCAGCTTTGCCTTCCCTGGCCGTGCTTTGTTTTGCTTTATAGGGCCGTGCTTGCCTTTGTTTAGCTTCGCTCTGCTCTGCCTCGCCTTGCTATGTTTTGCCTTTTCTGGACATGCTTTGCATCTATTTCTTTTATTATCATTATTATTTATTTATTTATTTATTTTTCTTTAAATGTTCATTACATTCTTTTGTTTTCCTTTTGGACCTATCTGATCCGTTTTTACAGGCCGTGCTTTCCTTTTCCAGGCCCTGGTTGTCACTGCTTTTCCCTATGCCTAGCAGGGCTTTTCCTTAGCAGGGTTTTACTCTGTCTTGCTCAGTTTTTATCCGCATTGCTCTGCTCTCCTGTGCCGTGCTAGGCTTCTTTTGGAGACCGTCTCACTGATTTTGCTGCTGAGTCGGTTGGTAAATTTCTGAACGCATAAACCGTCAGACACAGGACTTGGCCTCCCCGAAGCCCAGCCACTGTCCCCTCGGAACCGGATTGTGGGGGCAGCAGGCCCAGCCAACCAACAAGGTCCATTCTTTGTCCCCAGCCATGCGGCGAGCCGCCAGGGGACCCCTAACTGCTGCTCGTGTGGTGATAGTGTTCAGTGACAATTTCAACGAGAATAAGTAACTACATGATTCCCACAACTACGCTGGAAGAAATCCACAACAAACAACAACAAAATGTATATAGATATAAAACCAGCTAAAGCAAGACATGGTTCTTGCCGGCTGTCACAGTGGACTAGGAGCTGTGAAGAAGGCTGAGGAGGGGGCGATCAGGGTACAGCCACTGTCCAAGTCTGGCTGCCACCTGTACACAAAATGGAGGCCCTCCGGTC